>NW_005871694.1:278163-336576 GCF_000147115.1 Myotis lucifugus | reverse complement strand
TGAGAGCAGCTTGAGGGGTGACCGTTGAGTTGATGGGACAAGCCACACTTAAGTGCTGGCAAAGGGGCTGGAACTTGAAACCAGAGTGTCCACCGGGAGCTGACCCTGAGTGAACTGCCGGCTCGGGGTCTTCACTGTTTTCTAAATCTTTGCAAACTGGATGCTGAAGGATCCTGTCTCAACTGTGGTCAGGGATCAATGTCCGTATTATCAGACTAAAATTTTCCGTGTGAAAAAGCAGGGTATTTACACTTTCTCCTTTCATTGGCACCTTATATATCAAGATCCCAGGGTGTGGCCCCCAAACAGCACCCCTCTTCGTCACCGGGGTGCTAGGTTGGGAGTGAAGTGTGAGTGAACACGAGTGCAGACTGTCACCATCAGGACCAGAGAACTGAGCTGACTCAGCCTGAGACCTCTTAGCTGAGTTGGTTTGTTAGCTGAGCCCCCAGATCAGGTAGATCCAGGCACCCAAACCCAGGCAGCGCCTTCCTAGTTACACACCTGTTCCTCAGGAATCTGCCAATCACAGAGCCACACCCCCTTCCCAGGGCAGCTTGGGAAAGATAAGGGGCCACGGGAGGCCACGAGCCACGTTAATGGGTGCTCCATCTCAGGAGGGAGATGGGTTGGGGAGATACTTTCCCACCACATACCTGTCTCTGCTCACCTGGCTCGGGACAGGGATTCTGTTGTCACACCTGCAGGCTCTCGGGCATCTTGATGTGACGCCCCTGGGCCTGAAGACCTGGCCCGAGTGCAGTCCGAAGGGCTCTTGTTTGGCCACAGCGCCCCATCCTGACCTGCTTAGTGAGGTGGGGCCCCAGAGCAGCAGGACGGGCGCTCTCCCTGGGTCCCCCAGCTCCTGGATCCCCCGGCTCCCGGGCCTCATTCAGGGACAAGCTGGAAGGTCCCCGTCTGTCTCCAGCTGGCCCTGTGTTCTCTGGAGCTCTGTGGAACCTTCCTGGAGATGAGGGGGTGTCTCTGGGGTCCTGGTTTCCACTTCTCCATCCCCCACTGCGTCTCAGGCAAGTCTGTACACCTCCCACAGAACTGCTGCTCTGAGTCACCTCCCATCATGGAATTAAAAATATACATATTTTATTAGTATATGTATATAATATATATCGTATATGTATTATATATATAAAAAAATAGAGAAATATGCTAATTAACCATGACCCTGTAATGTGTTGACCAGACAGGAGGAGGTTGCGTGTGCAGCATTGGGGGTGGGGCGGCAGGGGCCTCGGCGTGCCTGTGCTGGGGGAGGGCCTGATCAGCAGCGACCCAGCAGCGACCGTTGGCTGCTTCAAGGGCCAGAGAGGGAGGCAGGGCCGGACCAGAGACTCTAGGGTAGGCGGCGCCACGCGATTTCAAATAGCGCACTGGGCTCCTAGTATATATATTATTGATTTCAGAGAGAGGAAGGGAGAGGGAGAGAGCAATAGAAACATCAATGATGAGAATCACTGCTTCCTGCACCTCCCCCCACTGGGGATCAAGCCTGCAACCCAGACTTGTGTCCTGACCGGGAATGAAATTGTGACCTCTTAGTTCATGGGTTGACACTCAACCACTGAGCAACACTGGCCTGATCTTTCTTTAAAATTAATTTTTATTTATTTATTTATATTTAAATATATCTTTATTGATTCCAGAAAGGGAGAGGGAAAGAGAGATAGAAACATCAATGATGAGAGAGAATCGTTGATTGGCTGCCTCCTGCACGTCCCCTAATGGGGATCAAGCCCACAACCAGGGCATATGCCCTTGACCGGAATCGAACCTGGGACCCTTCAGTCCGCAGGCTAACACTCTATCCACTGAGCCAAACCAACTGGGGCTAAAATTAATTTTTAAACAGCCTCACTGCTCCTGTGTGGGGCAGCAATGGGCCTTGGCTGGGAGCTGTTCTCAGAACAAGAATGCAGAGCCCTGGGCCTTCCCAGCCCTGGAAAGGCAGAACCTGCATTTTCACCAGATGCCCCTGTGACGTGCATTCCGGAGCTTGGCTGCACACTAGGATCTGTAGAGGCATCGGAAGATACAGAAAACTCTCTCATGCCTGGAGCTCACGCGAGGGTTTCAGATTGGTCTGCAACGGGCCTGGTATTGCTCACTTCCTGTTTACTGAAGTTTAATATGCATAAAGGAAAGTGCACAAATCACATGTTCAGCTCCCTGAGTTTTCCCCAATGGGCCGCACCCCTGTAACCCAGATGAGGAATCAGAGCGTGACCAGCACCCGGGAGCCCGCAGACTCCCTCCTGTCACTACCCTCACCCTCCAAAGGTAACCAGATGCTGACTTCTCACAGCCCGGTTCTGCCTGCTTTGCTCTTGCTGTAAGCCGGGTCAGACAGCCTGTTCTCTCCGTGTGTGGTTCCTGTAGTGTGGTGTGTGCTGTGGTCGATCCATCCCCTGCTGTGTAGAAGTCCCAGATGTGGACACACCACTATCCTTCTATTGCCCATGGGACTATCGTGAATGTGGCGCCTGGGTTTCTTAACGGTTCCTGTGGTGATTTTAATGTCCAGCCAGGTTCAAGAGCCACCGGCCTGCACAAAGCTGCCACACCTGTTGGGAAGGAGTGTGCACCTTTGCAATGGCACACAGTAGGCACCTTCTACCTAGCATGCTTCAAAATCCCATACTCCCAGGAGGGCACTGTTCAGCATAAAAAATGTGGTCTGCACAAACAGCTTGGGCACAGTGAGCCACTCTTACCGGGGAATAGAGAGAACCCTCCCCAAGTCCAGGTTCCCAGACACCAGCCAAGGGCCAACCTTGTAAACTTTCTAAAGCAGCCTGGTTATAGGGACACTCTTTTGCACGCTCTGCCCCACCCTGCAGAGTCCCAGCTCAAAGTGAAAGCCACGCTCAGTTCCCTACCCAAGGCTCAGGGTTCCTACTAGTAGACAACCAGCTCCTGAGTTTTGTTAGCTTCTTAGGGGCAGGCTGGGGAGGGGGCTCAGGAAATCCCCCTACTTCTTATGGATCTGGTAATTCATCGGACAATGTGTCTTATTAAAAATCCAAGTGGTCCAACCGGCCGGTACGGCTCAGTGGTTGAGCGTTGACCTACGCACTAAGAGGCCGCCGTTCTATTCCCGGTCGGGGCACATGCCTAGGTTGCAGGCCTGATCCCCAGTGTGGGGCGCACAGGAGGCAGCTGATTGATGTTTCTCTCTCATCATTGGTGATTCTCTCTCTCTCTCTCCCCCTCTCCCTTCCTCTCTAAGAATCAATAAAAACATATTTTTGAAAAAAAGGATTCCAAGGGCTTCCAAAGTAGGAAATCTCCTTGGAGCAACTAATTCATCACATGTCAGAAATGAAAGTACTTTCTATTTATTTTAAAGGAATTAAAAAAAAAGCCCAATAGAATTCCTAGTCTGTTATTGGGCTAAAAAACAAACATAAACGTTGGGAGGCTGTCATCCACGGAACAGCTTTTCTAGCAGAGATTTGGACGCCCAAGTTTCCATCTCTCTATCTGGGGTCTGTTTCTCTTGGCCGGTGTGCAAGGCTGCCTGCCTCGTTTCTTCCTTTAATCGGGGCTGACTTATCCTGTAAGCATGGTGTTTAGGGCCTATGGTGCTTTCAGGGAACCACAAAAATGTTTGGGGTTTTTTAGGAACCACAAGAGTATTTAAATTTCCTTAAAAACCAGAAAGAAGAAAATGTGCTTCTGGGTGGAAGAACATATTTTAATTTTTAACCCAGCCTGGGTTGTATTTTTCTATGTCAATGCAGTTGAAAAATAGAACTAACGTACATATTTTAATGGAATAAAGTTTCCCCAAAGTGGCCAGGGCCCACAAAAATTGTAACGTGCCCTGCCTTTCACATATTTAAAAATATGCCACTTATTGGGAACATAGTGTTTCTAGTGCTCCGCCCTACCACTGGCACTGAAATCCGGTTATTTCTATGAGGAAGATTTCCCGAATTGTATACAGTATAAGACTGTTCCTGAGCCCTGGGACTCTATCAACTGTACCTCCTGGGACCAATCAGCATTGGTTCCTCGGGAAAGAGCCTCAGCTCTGGATAATGTAAAGCCTTTCCTTAGTAATTGCTACAGCCATTTCCAGCTGTTCTGTGAAAAAAAAACCACAAAAAAATCTATAACCCTATAACCATATACATGAAATCAGGAAACCTTCCCTGGGTGTTTCTAAAATATGGGTGTGTGGGGGCTAGAAGCAGAGCCTAGCCCTCCTCAGAGACCCAACAACACTTGGAGTAACTTTTTTTTCTTTTAGTCTTTATTGTTGAAAGTATCACATAGGTCTTCCTTTTCCTCCCATTAACCTCTTCCAGCCCACTCCCATCCTCCCCCCTGCCCCAGGCCCTCACCACCCCATTGTCTGTGTCCACGGGTTATGCATATATGCATACAAGTTCATTGGTGGATCTCTTCCCACCCACCCTCCCCTGCCTTCCCTCTGAGGTTCAAGGCTGTTCATGCTTCTATGACTCTGGGAAATTATTTTATTTTTAATGAAAGGGCTAGTAAGGTATATTCTACCTTATGTTCTTTTCTTTTACTGAGAAATCAGACAAAAAATAACATAAAACATTACATGCTATTCGATAATCTATCTTTGGTCACTGATTTGTGAACAGAAACTGGTCTTCATAGATCTCTGAACTCAACTTGCTCCAGCAGCTACTGATCAACATATGCTTGTGAGGTGACCTCTGAGGCTGGAGAAGGACCAGCTGATCGCAATAGAGGGAACAATCCCAGGAGCTCACATAGTGCCTGAAATAATCCGTGGGGAATGGGTAGGAATGTGGTCTCAGTGATGGAGCCATAGATCTCAATTAAATGCTACTTTGATACCACTTAACACAGTTTAGGAGCAAAACCTAAAACGATAGAATTGATTCTCACTAAGTTAATTATGTCCCCCAAACAAACCTCCATAACTTTTTTTAAAACTTTTTTGTTTTGTTTTATTAATCATCACCAGAGGATATATTTCCATTGATTTTTAGAGAGTGGAAGTGAAGGGGAGATACAGAGAAAGAGAAACATTGTTGTGAGAGAGACACATCAATTGGTTGCTCCTGTAGGCACCCTGACCAGGGCTGGGGATCCATGCAACCAAGGTACATGCCCTTGACTAGAATCAAACCTGGGACCCTTCAGTTTAAGGGCCAATGCTCTATCCACTGAGCCAAACTGGCTAGGGCCCTCCAGAACATTTACTAGTATAGGGATACAGAAGTACCCAGCACTCAACAAGGTAAAGTTCACAATGTCTGCCACCCAAGAAAAAAATTACAGGATATGCCAAGAGGAAGGAAAATGTTACCCAGAATGAGGAGAAAAAAAAAGAAATTGAAGCCCGTTTGAAATGAATAAAACTAAAAAAAAAAAGACCGTACCCTTTTATGTAATGATGTTTACTTTGAATTTATATTAGTTCACACAAACACTCCATCCATGCTTTTGTTCCGGCCCTCCGGTCCAGTTTAAGAGCCCATTGTGGCCCTCGAGTCAAAAAGTTTGCCCACCCCTGGTCTAGACACTATATATAAAAGCCTAATATGCAAATTGTCCCCTCGGAAGTTTGATTGCTCACTATGATGTGCGCTGGCCACCAGGGGGCAGTGCAGAATGAAGGCCCCAGCCAGCAACCGGAAGCCCCGATTGGCCCTGATCACCAGCCAGGCCTAGGGACCCTACCCATGCATGAATTTCGTGCATTGGGCCTCTAGTTCAGGAATAAATGCAGGTGTGTGTGTGTGTGTCTGTGTGTCTATTCTTTCCCTCTATGCCTGCCCACTGAAGGGACTGGGAACACACTTAATGCCAGTATGTTGATTTTCAAACAGTATTTTCCACTAAAAGGAATCATGTTCCTTGGCAAAATGGCTAATTTCAGGGCTCTGGCAGGGGAAGAACAAGATGAGTCTGGAATATCTTGTGTAAGAAAGTAAGAAAATACTCAAAGAATAAAGGGGACTTGTGAGCTCACTTCGGCAGCACACATACTAACATTGGAGTGATACAGAGAAGATTAGCATGGCTCCTGTGCAAGAATGACACGCAAATTCATGAAGTGTTCCATATTTTTAAAACAAAGAAATACCAGGTTAAAAAAAGGGGGGAGGGCATGTCAAAAGTCAGAGAAGTCAGTTCTCGCTGGCTAAATCGAGGACAATTCTCTATATAATAAAAGGCTAATATGCAAATCGACCAAACGGTGAAACAACCGACCAGTTGCTATGGTGCGCACTGACCACCAGGGGGCAGACACTCAACACAGGAGCTGCTCCCTGGTGGTCAGTGCTCTCAGCCAGAAGCAGGGCTCAAGGCTGGCAAGCGCAGTGCCGGCGGTGGGAGCCTCTCCCGCCTCCGCAGCAGCGCTAAGGATGTCCGACTGACAGCTTAGGCCCGCTCCCTGTGGGCTCCTGGACTGGGAGAGGGCACAGGACTGCCTGAGGTACCTCCCTCCCCCAAGTGCACAAATTTTGTGCACTGGGCCTCTAGTTTAAGAATAAAAACTTTAAAAATGATGGCAACTGATTATAACCCACAGAATGGGTTACGAATCCATGAATCCACAACACTCAAATAGGTGAATAAATAACTTTTTTTTTTTTTTTTTTTTTTTTTTTTTTTTGCAGTTAAGAGTCCACAATAAAGAAAGCATGGAGGTATGAGAAAATCTCCATTTGGCAACGACTATAAAAATAATTCAGCCAAGAAACATTAACAGATGCTAAAATTCGTGGGTAAAATGGAGATGAGGAATAGGTAGTCTCAAAAATATCTCCCCACAAAATATTAACTAAAAAGGGCGAAAAGCCGAGTGGAGAAATCTGGCAGAAATGATCTTAGTGGAATGATCAATAAGGGACAACCAGGCGTAGTATGCCACCCTTAGGTTGAAATACAAAAACCCAGCCTCTGTGATGTTCTGGTACAAAAATGCATAACGTTGGTCCAATCATGTGGAAACAGCAGACTAACTCCAATTAAGGGATGCTCATAAGGTGACTGGTCCATAATCTTCAAAATTACCGAGGCCATGAAAGTAAAAAAACAACTGAGGAATTTTCCAGATTGAGGGGACGAGAGATTACAGGGCTGAAAATGGGGAAGTGTGGGGAGAGAGGAAAAATAAGAATATGGGAGGAAAACCAGCCTGTCACTACTTTACACACACGGAACACACACGTGCACAATGCTTCCCAGGTAGTGAACACTCACTGTTAGCAGTTACTACGATACCAGTAATAACTAGTCATTAGCTATTACTATTCTTACGTTTACTGATGAGTTTATCCAGACAACTTGCCACACTGGGGTGACATAATGGGCACCTCAGCAGTGCCAGCGACACTCACACAGCACGTACACACCCAAAACCAGTGCATGGCATTTACAATCCAAAGGACTCGCCCATCTAAGACCAGCCACCTGAACATTTCCATTCCTCCTCGAGTTTACTGGGAACCATATACAAACTAAAACACTCTCTGGGTCTCTGAGTAGCTGAATGAAAATCTGGAGAGTACCAGGTTATATGCAGGTATTCAGCAAGTTTCCTTCTGATAGTAGTGGAAAATAAATGGGCTGGTTGTCTCTCGCCTCTGACAAGAGTTCTTTGCTGCATTTATTTATCAAACACTTACTAGGCCCAGCCATGGAAACACAAAGCTGACCAACAGTCCCTGCCCACGGGCCAGTCCCGTTCTTGTTGGATAGGCCACAGGTTGGCAAAATGGAAGCCACAGAGTGACTGGGCTATCCCAGGGCTTTCTGGGAACACATAGGGGGCACTACTTTAGCCTGGAGTGGGGAACGGGCGAGTAGGGGTTGGGAAGTAACTCCTAGAAGAAATGATGCCGCCAGGGCAAATCAGCTGGGCAAAATGCAGGTTTGCACTACCATGAGGTCAGCCAACCAACCAAAGGACCCCACTGCCAAGGATGGGGGCCCATGGCTGAGCATGACACCTGAATTCATGCACAGTAGGGCTGCACCATGCTTTATTTTCAAAGTGCTTCTGTGACAACAGGGGGACATTTTTCTCCAGACATAAGCCTTGTACAAAGAATACCTTCCACTCAACTCCATAGTTCATAAGAGCTGACATTAACAGAGCCAAGACTTAGCCTCTCTGGCTAGGTAAAAATATCACCCGCTGGACATTGCCTTGCGTGTGGGCCCAAGACCCAGGAGGATGTGACAGGAATGCAACAATCTCAAACTTGGAAAAGCTTGTAATTTACTAAGAAAGGGCAGATGTAAAATTTTAAGACAAATCTATTTGGTGGAAATGGAATAAGAGGGCTAAAGGAGTTCAAATAAAGAGTTTGCCATTTATTCCTGGTGAAGTGTGTTCAAGAAACTTTTAGCCAGACGCTCCCCAGAAAGACTAGTTCAGGGTATCAGGCAAGGAAACCAAAGCCATCAGAAGAGGCAAGTGCAAACCTGGGTGGAGGGAATCGGTAAGGACCACCTGGTCTCTCCTTCCCTATTTCCACAGCCACTAGCCATCAACCGGTAGCTATGATGTGCACTGACCATCAGGGGGCAGACGCTCAATGCATAGGCATGGAAACATGGAACAGACTGATGAATCTCAGAGGGAAGGGAGGAGGGGGTGGGTGGGAAGAGATTAACCAAAGATCTTATATGTATACCAGAGGCCCAGTGCAGATTTGTGCACCAGTGGAGTCCCTTGGCCTGGCCTGCGGGGATGGGGCCAAAACCAGCAGTCTGACATCCCCTAAGCAGCGGTTCTCAACCTGTGGGTTGCAAACAATGAAAATACATCCTGCATATCAGATATTTACATTACGATTCATAACAGTAGCAAAATTACAGTTATGAAGCAGCAATGAAAATAATTTTATGGTTGGGGGTCACCACAACATGAGGAACTGTATTAAAGGGCCGCGGCATTAGGAAGGTTGAGAACCACTGCAAGGGGTCCCGGATTACGAGAGGGTGCAGGCCAGGCCAAGAGACCCCACCGGTGCACAAATCCATGCACCGGGCCTCTAGTATACCATAATGAAGTTAATATATGCCAGTGTAATGGAAAAGCCACCTTAGAAGGAAAAAGGATGCTACAACATGAAAGCCTTATAAAATTAAGACAGTTTATCACTTGATATGAACTTTTTTATGCATTTACCTCTACAATCATTTTGTAAAAATACTAATTTGAACAGTAAAGAAAAAGGTGGCCAGGCAGATTACTGCTTATATGGTTTTAGTTATATTTCTGGTGCCCAAATTAGTGAAGTTTTAGTGCAAACAATTCTACAAGTAACTTGCAACTGATAGGGAAAATTAAATCTCTTACAACTTGCAGTTGGTTATTCATATTAGCCAAGTAGATGGGTTTTATCTTCACTTTCATACATTTAAATGCTATCGATCATTAGTATCAAAGTCTAAAACATACCAATGAGACTGAGACTCCAAACAAAATACAGTACAAATTTATTGACTCCCATCATTCTTAGTCAAGATTTAAGCAAAGTAAACAGACAACAGAATTGGATATGAATAAGCAATGGATTAACATTCCACAGAAATCCTATTTGACTATGAATTTTCAGTCCAAAAAAGCTTATTCCTAAATAAAATCAAACAATGAATTATTCTGCTAAGGATATAACAACAAAATACACAATTATAAAACCACATTTGTTTTTCTTTCAACAATAAGCATATATTCAATGAAAGTTTTGAACAGTCTTGGATTAATGTCAATAAGAAATGATCACTTTTGGAAAATCAATATTAACCAAGTATGTAACTGGAAAATCTGGATAGCACTAACAAATGACCAAAGAGCACTGAATTCAATTATTTTACAGATTTACAGCAAAATACTTTGGTTCACAAATGACTGCCTCTATAAGGAATTTTTGAAAAGCCTTACATTAACTCATTTTTCTCCTCCAGATCTAAATGCTGACTGTTTGGTTTCTTCCTAGTCACGTGGAAATGCCGTAGCCAGAGTAGCACTGAACAAACATGGCAAAAATTAGGCAAACATCAAACTTCTTAAAGTGCTAAAGCCACAAGGGAAAAACCCATCTTTAAAACTTAAAAAGGCCAGTGTTAAAGAACTTATTAAAGAATGTGTTAGCATCAATGCTTTTCACAATTACTGCAAAATATTGATACATCAGAAATTGATATAATGTTCCAATATTAATTAGTGCAATTTATAAAGAGATGTTGTGAATGACATCTAATTATTTTTTGTAGTTAAGAAAAGGCAAATAATTTCACTTCCCACAGTTTCAGATTATGGAACACACACACACACACACTTAGAGGGAACAAGGCCAACTTTAGATGAGTTAATCCTGTCTCCCCCTCACCGTGGCCAGTTGGCCTGTGGATGAAACACCCCTTACCTCCAGGGAAGGACATGTTTTATTCTTGTCTGTGTCTGTTCTCAGCACCAGGGGGTGCTGTGTGTGGATTAGAGTATAACCAATTAAGTGCTGGGGCATATTTTTAAAGAGAAGGTTGTTACGACTCGTTCCAGATCAGAAAACCAAGAACCACTTAATCTCCCCACAAATGCACATGACATCACTGTTGAATCATTAGCTGAATATTTTGATAAAATTATAAATACATACGAACCATAACCAGTTTTAAAGGTAAATATTCTATTATTCTTGAAATATTACTATAAAAATGTGCACTAATGTTACCTCCATTGCTTACCTTAATAAAAACGTGTTTTATGATGTTCCTCCCTCCCTCCCCAACATGAAGAAAATGATTCAATAACAAGTTCTCAGATTAACAAAGAATATATTAAAACATCTTACATTCTTTCCACAACTGCATAAAAAAGCAGACATCCTGAATACTTACAAGGAATAATGAACTTTCTACACTTCCAAAACTAATTACAATCAGAAAAATCTTTTTCAAGAATATATTTGCTAGCTAAAGAGTTGCAACAATGAAAGACCAAGTCATCTTACACCAAGTATTTGACTACTGAGATATTCTTTAAAAACCTGTTTACTGAATAAAGCAATAAACTTGTCTTTCATTATTTTACTTCTTAACGCTTAAAATAGTTACACGAGTGGAAGCATATTTTATTTTTTGACCACCAAAATAAACTCTTTCCGCCTAATGCTTTTAAGATACAGTATAAAAAGTAATAGAAAAACCAGAACTGCATTATAAATGTTTTTGGTTCAAAATTTTATTTGAAGTCTTACGTTCCTTGCCTAGACAAAAATGTGAACTAACAAGACAAACCACTGGCAATTCTTAAAATCTAACAGATTCGCAGCGTCTGTATTGAGATCAAAAATATCTTACTGGTCAACTTTATTTAAAAAACCTCAAAAAAGTGGCATAAAGGTTCAAGTCCTAGGATACTGAATTTACAATGCCAAGATACTGTGTGTCGTGGATTTACTAGATACTCAAACAGCCATAAGTAATGATTACTCTGAGGGAAACTGTCTTCTACTGAAGAGATAGCTACCAAGGTGTTCTGACTAAGAAATACCACATCATACAGGGAATGAACTCACTGGACAATAATTCATCCTAATGTTTGACATTAAATTGTATGCTTTAGTTTTGTCTCTAAAATGCAGACTTCTTTAAGAAAATATAGAGATTGTAATAATCATTAATTGTAACTTAATTTTATTTTCCTTTCACCATCAAATTTAAGAACAGAAACAGGAAGTAACCACTCAAATATTTTGGGACTTTTGAGTTTTCAAATCCTATATAATAAAAGGCTAATATGCGAATCGACCAAACAGAGGAAAGAACTGTGCGCTCCCACAGGGGGAGTGCTGTTCAGCCAGAAGCCAGGCTCACGGGGAGCGGGCCTAAGCTGTCAATTGGACATCCCCCGAGGGCTCCTGGACTGCAAGAGGGTGCAGGCCGGCCTGAGGGAGCCCCCCTCAAGTGCACAAATTTCGTGCACCGGGCCGCTAGTGAAAAAATAAAACGCAAAATTTCATATGTAATTTACATAATGTACAAAGTCAATTAGTATTTTATAAAAATGTTTGTGTTTCAAATAAAAAGACTGTCCTTCCTACCTTTGGTCTGGAATGTGGGTAATGAGGTTGATAAGGACAGTTCTTTTCTGCTACAGCACAAATTTAAGTACTCAGCATACTATTTCTTAGTCACAGTAGTTAATTTTTCTTTTTTGAAAGAATAGCTTGTAAAAAAATTAATAAACTTGGTAGTCTTAATCCACATCACTACCTTAAAAGGATTTTGTAGATTCCCCAATTTTTCTACTTTTATATATCTGACCACCCCACACAAGTAAAATAAAAATTGTACCTTTTGAAACAGCCCCTAGAACTTTGGATAACACCTATAGAAAACCAAAAAAGCTCAAACCCTATGGGCCAAAAAGAAGTTAAAAAAAAACCACAAAAACTAATTTTGGACCCTTGATAGTACTTAAACAGCCGTTTAGGAAATGCTAAGCAGTGACTTGAAGCAAAAACGGTTTCACTACGTGAACGCTTTACCACGATAAACTCCAACCAATTCTAACAGAACTTATCACAAGACAAAGAGGTAGGAAACTGTATACTGTCAATATCATTTTTGAAAAGTATGTGGAGACTGCAGTGTGCTGTTTCTTCCTTTGCTTCAGGTCTCTGGAAGTGAATGGTAATTCAGGATTCAGAGCCTCTGGGCTGACTCTATGTAAATATAGGTCCTGACCTTTTTGTTATACTAATATTAATTTCAAAATTAGTGCCACGTTATCTTTGTCCCAAATACACTCAGATTTTCAACTTGTGGCAGCGTAAGCCAGAGGAAACCAAACATCTAAGTCCTTCCAGTGCTGGACTGAACTTGCACTGTGATGTGGACACAGCACAGCAGCAATCTGATCACAACACGTGTCCCCACTGAAGCCTTTGTAAACTGACCTTAGGGGCCTTCCAGAAATCTTATTTTCATCTCCCAAGTCTTCCAGCAATAATTACACTAAGTGACCCAAGAGAAAGTTTTTATTTTATAAAAATGTAAGTATTACTATTGCTGATTTAAATTTCTCACAATTTTCATATGAAAAATTCTACATGACCACAAAATGCCAAATATTTTTATCAAGTGTCAGGATAACTTCTTAAAGTTGAGGTTTATCACTTCTTTATTGCTAGAGTATTCTAAAGACCTAAATCAACACTGCAAACTACTCCACTTCTTCCAGGTAAGTTTTGGACTTAAGAACATGGCTGAGATTTAACTAGAACTTATGTGTCTGATATAATTAAAAGCAGAAATCCTTTAATAGTATTTCACTAGCTGCACATCAGTAAGAAAACAAAACCACCTCAAATTAAAGATTATACTGACACTGTGGAATGAGGAACCATGCAAACAACCAAGACCAATCAATTTCAACATCAATGAAGTCTTGTCCTGTGACTGTAAGGTCCAGAAGCACAGTATTTTTTAAGTGTTTTCCTAAGTTGAGTAGACATTAGTAATTAATGTCAGTTTACCTCCAACTTATACTCAAGAATAACAATTTCCAACCTTTATTATTTTTTTGTAAAATATATTTTTGTTTTACATGACACATTTCACAACTTAGGCTGAAATCTGGAGACTGCTCCCATTTCGTTAGAGGGAAAAGGGGAGGTCTTTTAATTATGGGTTTGTTCGTGACTCCAAAGACTGAAGGCGGTCTTGAATGTCCTATGGCAAAGTTTACACATAAACTGGCGTTTAAATGTGATCGCTGAAAGGGGCGGGGCATGGTAAAAGAGTGTGTCTGATTCTTGGGGCACAAACAGTTTCTCCGTGGCCGGAGCTGCATTTTCAGGCAGACCCGTTGGACTGTCAGGCTCCAGGGGCTGGATCTTGGGCAGCGGCGGTGGTGGGGGCAGAGGTGGCGGCGACGGAGAGTTTGTGGGAACAGGGCACACTTCAGAGTCTTTATGCGCTGAGTCCTCTGTAGCCTGAGACATATGGGACTGGAAGTGACTCCAGAGCCGGAAATTGGTGCGAAAAGCTTTGTTGCAAACGTGACAGATGAATGGTTTCACGGAACACAAGAGCTCCTGGTGCCGCTCCAGTTGCTTGTGCGAGGTGAACGTCTTGCCGCATTTCTCACAGGGCCACAGGCCCGGGTCCTTGCTGGAAGCTGCTTCTTTCGGAGCTGTGCTGGCCTCAGGCGCCACTTCCTCAGCTTCCTCCACAGGCTCCTCTTTGACTTGGATCTTCAGTTGCTTCGAAAGGCTAAGGTCTTCGGGAAGACAGGAGGAGTCTTCCGAATCGAAGTTGACTTGCTCTGAACAGTCACTGAACGCATTGTCATCTTTTGGTGTGACCACGTGGTTTGCTTTCTGAGGCTCGGGCTGGGCCTGGGGCTTGGAGGAGCCGGTGACTTCACCGTTGTGGTCCTGGATGGGTAAGGAGAAGTTTTCGGCTGGAGCCATGGTGTTCTGATTGTGGACTTCGACTTGGTGCCGCCAGATGCTGAAGGAGGACTTGAAGGTGCGCATGCACTCGAGGCACGTCAGCTTCTTGTACTCACACTTGCTCTCGTGCTCGTGCTTGAGCTCGGGCGAAAAGAACCTAAGGCTGCAGTAGGGGCACACGGTGGCGTTCCGGCACAGTCGCTCGTGGCTGCCTTGCTCTAGGAGAGAAGAGAGCTTAGCGTTACAGAGGCGGCACTGGAAAACCTCCTTGCTCGCTACCGGACCGTCAAGAGCGAGAGCTTTCGGCTTAGCGACCTTGTGTCCTCCAAGAGGCTTCTCTCCAGGATGCATCTTTATGTGCTGTTTGAACTGAGAGAGAAAGCGATAGGCCTTTCCACAGTAAGTACAAATGTACACGCCTTTGGCTCGCGACCTCAAGTTCCTCTTGATGACTTGAGCTGGGGAACTACTCTGCCCCTGAAAACCGGGCTTGCTGCGCCTCAACTTAATGATCAGGGCCTTCTTAATCTCTCTCTCTCTCACTATGTCAATCAGCTTTCTTTGGAACTTTTCATCCAGAACGGCATGTGAACTAGAGGCTGGTGACGGGTTCTTCACTATGCCGTGCTGGGTCTGACAGTGGGTCCACACCTTGAAGTTTGTGTGAAACCGCTTGTGACAGATGTCGCAAGCGTAGGGCTTTTCTGGGTTGTGGTACATGTTAATGTGCCGGTGAAGACCTGCTGTTGATCTAAAGATCTTAAGGCAATGTTTGCATTTAAATTTTTTGTTTGGTCTTGTTCCCTCCAACTCACCAAATTCATCTTTGCTCAAGTCAGAATCTGGAAAATCTGCTTTGAGTGTGGGGCTTGAGCCTTCCTCGAGATTATCTTCTGACACCAGAGAGCCGTGCTCGTCCACCTTTAACTTCTTCAAGGGCAGTCTTCGATCCGCCTGGAACCTCCTTTTTGCTGGGAGTCTGCTCATGTCTTTTTGGTCGTCTTCTGTTTTCAGAGGAAGGTCTCTCGAGCTGGATGCTGCTGCGGCGGCATCTCCCACAGTGACCCGAATGATGTCGGAGGGATCTGCCGATGGGCTGCGGGGCTCCGTCTTGACTCGAACCTCAGCAACAGGGGGTGCACCCTCCCTCTCTGTGGACTGAGAAGCACTGAAGGATCGGAGGCGGTGTGGCTGTGCGGCTGGAGTCCCATCTTCTGGGGTTGGTTTTTCACTACCCTCTTTTAAAGATGACTTTTGAGATAAAGCACAAAACACATTCCCTGGTGCATCACTTTGCACTGCAGATGACCCCTGGGAAGATTTCAAATCTATTGAGGGTGAGTAGACAGGAACCTGGCTGTCCATCGACAGTGACCGTCGCAGGAGACTCTTAACAAGCGGGCCACTTCTGTCAATGCTTTGGTTTGCAGAAGCAGACCCACTGGACGGGATCACCAAGCCCAACTTTGAGTAGTACAACAAGTTCCTGTCCTCGCCCGGGCCATTTCCTCTGTTAGTTTCTTTCAATAGATAGGGAGTCTCTGATGAGCTTCGAAGAGACAGAACAGGTGGCCGGGGCCTTGTCAGAGCCAGCTCTATAGCTTTTCCTTTGGGCAGCTGACTGCTTCCACCTGGTTTGTCATCCACTGCCTCTCTGTCTTGCAGCGGTGCGGAAGACAGGACTGCATTCCTTTTCCCCAGGCTGCTTCTGTTAGTATCATCCAAAGATCCAGAACACTCAAGAGACTTTGTGTATCCCACAGAACCATCTTTTGGCCAACTCTTTTCAGTCAATGACAAATCGTGAAGTGGTTCAACTGGTTTGGAAACCTGTGGCTTACTGGCATTGGCCTTGACTGCAATGTTTGGGGAGGGCTGGGAAGTATGGCTTATATCGGGTGGACTTTGACTAACGGTTTTCCCTTGTGCCTCGTTCCTGCTTTGACAGACAATGACACTTCTCTTTTGAGAACTGTTTTCATCATGTTCCACGAATATTCTTTTTCTGTTGGGACACATTGGAAAGGGTGCTTGAGGTGTTTTAGAAACGATGTTAGTCAGAAAGGAAATCCCGAGGCTGTAGCCTAGTTCTTGCACAGCAGCAAGGCTGCCTTTCTCAACAAACAAAGACGAGGAATAAATGTAGTTCAAAACGTTATCAAAAGTATCTGGTTCACAAAAGTCAAGCTGGAATACAGTTTGCAACTCATTCTCCTTATTTGTGAATAAACTATGAAAATATTCACTGCTAGCAGCCAAGACATTTTTGTGAGCTCGAAATTTCTGGTCTCCAACAATCAGAAGCACATCACACAACTGTCCTTTGAGGCGTTCCTCATTGAGTGCGCTCAGGAGAGAAATGGCATGCGCTGGGTTGATGTAATGCTGTAATCCCTCCATTGCTTGGGTTTATCTGAAAGACAAAGTATAAAATTATAAACAATGCAGTGAAAAGTTCTCCATCAGGTGAAATGCTCTGCAAAGGCAGGGACCATTAACTGTCTTTTCAGAGGTGCCAATATTTAGCAGATTATAGGCACACAAAGCCTTTGTATAAACAATCTTATTTAAATAACATGGAAAATATGAGGAAACAGGTCTCATGGCATAAGTAGATCATCAATTATTAAAATTGAGGGATTTTAGAAACTACAGACTGTAACACAGGCATTTTCACGCCATCAAAAAAGCTGTTAGACCATGGCAAGTATGGAAGGAAGAGATATTTAAAAATAATAGTTTATTATTTAGGGTCCTTATCCATTTCCTGTTTGGTTCTATTCTTATTAGTTCAGAGAAGTTATGATGTACTGAAATGCCTGACATCTATAATTCTGAAAGGAATCCTTTTATCACTGTGTCGTGGTTCGGAACGAGTCACCCAAGTTGTGTCTCTGAGGTATGTGGATTATTTTGAGTTAAAGGCAACAGATACCCCAAGAGAAACATTGCCTTCCGAACAACCTAGAAGAATTGAATTAGGATAACCTTTTTGACTTCTCTATATGGCAGGACAAACTACTAATTACTGTATATCTGCTCTTATCATCCTACAATAAACCCCCTCTCCTCTGAAGCCCCCTGGTGCCTTACATCATCCTTAGCTCAGAATATCACATATACCTCATTTCCCCAGTCTGTCTCTGGACCTCTCATGTATGCGGGGTTCCCATATGTAATTACATTTGGTTATTTGCTCATGTTAATCTGTCTCAGGTGGATTTGGTTAGACCAGCCCAGAAAATCTAGAGGGTAGAGGAAAGTTTCTTCTGCCCCCCACTACTAGATATATTCATTAACAATGCGATTTAACAATGAGTTGCAAAGTAGAGGTCTTATCAGACCGTTAAAAATAGGCCTAAGTTTGGAAAGTGAAAAATCATTTGCTAATGACTACTGTATCCTAATTACTATTTAACAAAGGTTAGAAATGGTAAAGAATAAAATAATTTGTTTTCTTATATATGCTAAACACCTTGGAATCTCCTGAATATTATTTTCTTACCAAAATCACATAGTCAATAATAGCATAAAGGAAACTTTGACCTGAGTCTAAACTAAATTATTACTAATTCAAAATTAAGAGATTGAATTGGGATTTCTCTGACATTCTTCTCAAATCTAAAGGTGAGACAACCTAGTGGTTGGGTGCAGGCTCTGCCCAAGAAGCTGGGGTTTTTGCTGTCGATTAGCCTGATTATCAGGTGCCTCATCTGAAATGGGAGCATGGACCATGCCCTCCCTTAAGGTTGTTGTAAAGATTAGGTGAGCTAGCATCTCATACACAGTAAGGAGTAGACAAATGATGTGCAATTCATTTTCAGAAATCGCAGGATTAATAGGCATTTAACTCAATATCAAAAAAGAGGGGGCTCACTTGAAACCCACCCATGTTCTGGACTAAGAAAGCCATTTCATAAAGAGATAATGTTACTGTAACACCTCATCTCTCTGGTTTGATTTTATAATGCCATCTTTCTTTAACACATTAAGCGTCCAACCGTTTTATCTTCCTGACGGAAAGTATAGTGTCAGTCACCGGTGACTGACTGTTAAAACGTGTTAAAATACTTATGATATTTTTTAATATTAAAATGGATTCAAAGTAATTAAGACTACTTGTGACAGTTCTATCATTCTCTAGAGGGCAAGTTGTGGATGTACCAAACTCCACACCCAGCACATGTGCAGGTTCTCCCCTGGCTTCAAAGGACAAGTCTTTGCAGGTCAACCAGATCTGGGCTCCTCAGAAGAGCCCACAAGAAGAGTCTGGTAAGTCTCCAATCTGGAGCGACCAAGCATCCTATACCATGTCCTTAATATTATTCTGACTCCCTGTTCCGGTGCTGACTCAATTTAACCAACTCAGAGGCATGGCTTTGCTTCTGGGACAAAGCCTGTGGCCTGTCCACAATCACTCACCTCGATCGGACTTGACTGATTTTCAGTTCATTTCTGACTGCCACCATTTCATACCAGTTGTAAATTTTAGTGCTTGTATTTGTGATTGCTTGATAAAGGTATTTTCCCTTCCTTTCCTGTTCTGTTAGCCATCTTAATTTCTCCCTTAGCCCCCCTGTACTGTCTTTATAATCACACATCTATTTATGTGCAAATAAACCCGTCATCTTTTACAGAGGTCAGCATAGAAAGAGATAAGCTTATAATACCACACTTAGCAACTTAGCTGAGTACTGAACAGTTTTTAGTGCTAATGATTTTTGAGAAAACTGGTTCAGATGTTGCCACAGGGAAAAACAACAGATTAAGAATCAAAAGCTTGGCCGAAGCCGGTTTGGCTCAGTGGATAGAGCGTCGGCCTGCGGACTGAAGGGTCCCAGGTTCGATTCCGGTCAGGGGCATGTACCTGGGTTGCGGACACATCCCCAGTGGGAGATGTGCAGGAGGCAGCTGATCGATGTTTCTATCTCTCTATCCCTCTCCCTTCCTCTCTGTAAGAAATCAATAAAATATATATATATAAAAAAAAAAGAATCAAAAGCTTCGACAAGTATTTTTCAAAGGTGTTTCTTAAAATCAATTTAGTGGTATAAAACTAGTAATAAAATAACTAGAGCAAAGTGAAAAATGTCAGAATGTCTCAAATGTAGTAAGGCTAACTACGGTCTTGTGGAACTTCTGTTTTGCTTCTATGTATACACATCCAAACATGTGAGCAAGTCCTGGGTTGGGATGTATAATATACTCCTTCCTGGGGGCCAGAGTCAAGACAGTGTGAAAGAAAGTGCTCTAGGCTAATCAACCTCTGAGCCTCAACAATGCTACTGTGGAATTAAATGAGAAAGCAGCAATTGTTACCACTTACTCATTCAACAAAATGGCATTTGAGAAGGCCTGAAGGTGGTAAGGATGAGCCATGAGGATGGTCACTGAGGAAGAGCATTACAAGCAGAGGGGAGCGTCAGGATAACAGCAGGGATGGAGGTGAGAGCCGAGGGAGGCATGGAGGATGACATCAGAGAAGCATGATAAGAGGCTGTGTAGGGCTGGGTGGACGCATGGAAGAACTACACTTTTCATTGGGCAGCCATGGGAAGATTCTGAGAAAAGGAATTATGTTTAAAAGGATCGCTCTGGCTACATTGTTGAGAATGGACCATGGAAAGTAGGGAAAGAGTGGAAGCTGGAAGGGCAACTAGAATGCTGCTGCAATGATGCAAGTGAGACATGATGGCTGCCTGGACCAGCTAGGAGTCCACTGCAATGATCCATGTGAGACACTATGGTGCCTGGGCCAAGGTGGTAGCAGGGGAGATAAAGGCAGTCATTAGGAGTTCTAGTGGATTGACTGTAGCGGGTAAGAAGGTGAGCAGTTAAGGATGTCTCCAAGAATTCTGCCAGAACAACTGGAAGGATGCCCGTACTTGAGATGAAATTTGATAGAAAAATTGGTTCAGATTTTTTTTAAGAATTCAGTTTTGATATATTAAATGTTAGCAGAAATCTATTTATTAATGTACCTTTTACTGGCACCCTTTCCTGCTTCACTTTCCCTATAATCTTTCTTGTGCTTCCTGGGATCACTTCTCAAATAAACTTCCACATCTGAATCCTTGTCCAGAGTCTGCTTTTTTGGGGGGACACATAACAAGACACAATGGAAACTTGAAACTATAGGTATAGGCTGAAGAACTGTGTGAAGACTAAACCGAATGAGATTTTGTCCTTGAACATGAAGCAAATGCTAGTCCACATAGCATCTGCACCCTATTCATATATGCTAAAAGTCAACATTTTCTCACTTTTCATTGTTCAGAAGTTTCCTTCTTTTGCTTTCTTCAAATTATCATCCCTGTTTTTGTTCTAAGTAAGTACTTCCAATCCCTTGAACCACAGGCTTCTATAATCTATAATAAAAGCATAATATGCTAATTTGACTGGACGAAGCTGGGGCTGCGAGGGAAGCCCGGTACTGGGTGCCGGAGGGAAGCTGGTGCTGGCAGCCGGGGGAAGGAAGGCCTACTCTTGCAGGGATTTCATGCATCGGGCCTCTAGTCTTTGAATAAAAACATCTGGTAATTAGGGAACAATAAGTCACTCAGAGTTGAGTTGTAAAAGACATAGTCATTGTCCCTGAAAATTATTTGGGGACTAAAAACTATTTGAGTGTAACCTCCATTTAGAGTTATCAATGAGACTGTTTGCCCAAGAACTGGCTAACTAAGTATGTCCAAATTCCTGATATGCCTGATAAACAAGTCTATAGTGTTTTCCAATCTATTCACTCAAGCACTAATTGAACATTTACTGCCACACATTACTGTAAACATTTTTCATTCGTTAACTCAATATTTACAGCAAAGGCAGTACCCTACACTACAGGTAATAATAGTACCCTACACTATAGGTACTATTATCACCACCCCCATTTTATAGATGAGGAAACGCAGGCACAGAGGGATAAGGTACATGCTCAAGGTCACAGACTTACTAGTAAGCAGCAGAGCAGGACTCAGCTTCAGAGGCCACACTCTTAATTCCTACATCACGTACCACTAGTTTCCTCTTTTAACTCTCACATAAACACTTAAGCTAGGCACTGTCATCGTCCCTGTCTTACAAATTAGGAAACGGAAGCACTGAGAGGTCAAGTAATGTACCCAAGGTCACCCAGTCAGTTAGTAGTGGGTCTGGAGTCTGGCCCCAGAGTCTGTACTCTTAGTCATCATGTTACATGCTTCTCATAACTGGGCATCCATCTAGTATGTGCCAGAACCAGCTAGACGTGGTAGATATCAATCTGACAAGCATGGACCTGCCTTATGGGCACCTGAAATCTTGCGTGGGAACAGAACAAGTCAATCTGTCATCATGCTCCAATATGCTAAGCACCAGACAGGTACACAGAGTAGAGACAATACAGGTGATGGCACTGATCCAGGTGAGAGGAAAGTCAGAGAAGGCATGCAAGGTAAGAGGCCTCCTGAACAATCAGGTGTTAAGAACATGGGAGGAGCCCTGGCCGGTATTCCCAATGGTTAAAGCGTTGGCCCACGCACTGAAGGGTGTCAGGTTTAATTTCTGGTCAAAGGCATGTACCTTGGTTGCAGGTTTGTTCCCTGGTCCCAGTTGGGGCATGTGGGGGAGGTAACCAATCCATGTGTCTCACATCAATGATTCTCTCTCTCTTTCCTGCCTTATCCCTCGCCTCCCTCCCACTAAAAATCAATGGAAAAAAATATTCTCAGGTGAGGATTAACCATCAAAAAAAAAAAAAAGAACATGGGAGGAGTCAGGAAAGAAGGGTGAAGGGCACTTCAAGGACAGGAGCAGTATGTCCAACATCATAGGGACAAGACACAGTGGCGGGCTGGAGCAAAGGAAAGACACACATAGGGGAAGGCAGGTGAGTAGGGAAGGCAGGCGATGAGGCTGGAAAGAGGATAGAGGCCTGAGGGCCCTGGGGGCTACACTCAAGCACTGTAAGAGGAGCGTGACCTCTTCCACCTCTCCAGTAGCCCAACACTCTCATGCCTGGAGCAACAGGACAGAGAGCACAGGGCAGGGCAGACCCCTCACAGGTTGAGGCCTTTGCTTTTATCTTTAATTCAATTACTAAAACTGAAAAACAATGGCTCCTTTCCTGGTAGAGCTGCAAACAAGTAACATTTTGAACTTCTGTGTTTTAATGGAACTTAACAACTAAAAATATAAAATGCTATGTTAAAAATGCAGGCAAAAGTGGGGAGAAACCCACACTGCGAAATGTCATGAAATAACCCAGCAAAACCCTGTGTGGCTGGTGGGTGTGCAGGCTGAATTCTCAAAACCCACTGCCTTTTCTGCTCTTCTGCCGTCAGACGAGGCCAGCTTTGTTACTGGATGTACCTTCTCTTCCATAAATCTGCCGGCTTATCACACTCCGTTTCTCACCTATGTTTTAATTATGAATAATCAGCCTCTGACTTACAGAAGACAGTGCATAAGTTTAAAAGCTCTATGTATACACATTGCCACTGTACCCACGGCCTGTACCTTTCCCTTTGCTCATCTCTACCTGACTCATCAGTGCAAGTGCTCCTGCTACCAGTCATGGTGGAAAAACCTCTGCACTCTTAAAAGAAAAGTGGGTGAGATGGGAAGAAAAGTCCCCTTTATGAGTGGCAGAAAAGGCTTGGAGGAAATCCCCCAGGAAAACCAGATTCTGAAACAGGGCTGGCTTGCTTACCACTGGGTCCCGTACACAAGTATCTTCCCAACTCTGCCTGAACTGTTTCTATTTCGGCTGTTTCCTGAAATTTCCAAATGAGAGAATCTTTATGGTTAACAAGTCATGGAAAGACTTTCAAATCTGTGTACTTGCCTGAAATCCTGGCATTGCCACCTACTAGATATGTAACCTTGTAAAGATCACTCGACCTTTCTGAGTCCAGTACTAGTGGTTTTCTTAACCTGATGAGCGGGGCTAACACTACCCACCACAAAGGATTTTCACAATGAATGAAAGACACAGTATGTTTGAAAGTTCCTAGTATATATAGTGTTTCCGATATGGCAAGCGCACATTTTATTTCCTTTCTTTCCTGCATGTTTATGTGGGCCTGCTACATGTCACGTATCACAAGAGGTGCTGGTGACGGCAGATGAATGAGCTGGCCGGCTGCCTGCTGCCCAGTAGCACACATTCCTGTCGTAGGACATGCATGATGAAGGACACAAGAAGTGTATAATAATGCTGATTTCAGGAAGCAGTTAATTGGGCCAGGGGTGGGAGGGTGGATGAGTGAACAGGGGGACATCAGGAAGGTTTGGGACTCATGGATCACTTGACTAGTAGTAACACTCACTTGATTATTAATACAGGTTTTCTACTACAGGTACTTTTCAGAAACACTCATTTGATCCTACCAGGGCTTCAAAACTCCCAAAGGCTTGACCTGGCCCAAAGCCATTCATAACTGAATTCCAAAAAATTAATTCATATCAGCACCTCAAATTCCTCAGATACTAAATGCTAAGAGGAGCGGGGAATTCCTATTTTAATATAATTTATTTCAATGCAAATAATTTCCTCTTTATACCAAATGTAGAGGAGTTGCAAGGAGTTAAGATTTTTAAGGGAATGGGTGGAAGGCAGGCTCTTTTGGAATACACAGCGTGCTGGGGAATTGAAACAGAAAAAGGGAAGCACGTAAGCACTTGGATAAAAAGACACTTGGAGATGAGTAAGGCACTCAGAAAGGAAGATGGGAAGGGACCAAAATAAGCTAACTTTCACGTTTTGGAGACTAAAACTCAGGCTGGCATTAGAGCTAAGATACATTATAGATCAAATTGGCTCCAAGACTAGCACACAAAACCCTTACTACCAGATTTATAGAGAAATGTCTCTTTCTATATTAACCTAGAATTGAATTCTGAGCACAGAATCCTTTGGAATGTTGGGGACTGCTTATATATCCTAAAAATGACACTGGAAGAAAAGAGGAATGCATGTAACAAAAAGCAAACACACAAACAATGCACCTACATTCCCCGACATGCACTCGGGGACAATATAGATATCCAGAAGCTCCTCCGATTTCAACGCCAGCCTTGCTTATCTGATCCTTCAAGAGAGTTATGTCACTCACTCCCTTGGATCACCTCTCACCACATTTTCAGTCTCTTGAGAAGGTGTAATTTTGATTAAAGGTGTGTTGTCTGCGCCTCCAGCTGAATGGCTCTGCTGTAACTCAGTTCAGGTTGAGTGGAGACTCTCTGGTCTTGGCCGCTTAGCAGCCACTCCTCCTCCTGCTGCAGGAAGCCCCTTGATTTGGCTTTGGAAGAACTACCCTCGTCCCCCTAAGTACAGTCTGATGCCTGTTCTCCCTTGCTCAGGAGTAAGTACATAACCAAAGCCAAGCTGATTAGAAACGTTCTCTCTGGAACCTGGCCTGAGGAGACGACAAAGGCAGTAAATGATGGAAGCTGATTTATTCAGCAGTGGTCTGGGAGTGCAGCCTGCCAGGGCCTGGCTACACAGATTCCTGCAGTTACATACCATGGTTTTTCTCTTTCCGTCCAATTCTTTAGCTTTTCCTTAAACCTCAAGAGCAACCCTGTATCTTTATAATTCCTTTTTCTATTCAACCCGATCAACCAATCTTTTCCTGTTCTTGTTATTAAATGATGCTAACAACATTATTTCATGTGCTATTCATTCTTCCTGTCTTCCCTTCCAAATGCATGGATAAACTGCGGCTGGACTGAGCTTTCCAAAACAAAGCTTTGATCGTTCATTGATTGAACACATTAAGTATCAGCATTATTAATTCACTCTGAGCTCCTATTAGATGGTAAGATATACCGGAAATACAAGGGTGCACAAAACAGACAAGGCTCCTACTTTCTAGTGAGGTAAATCACATGATAAACAAGGAAACAAAAAAGATGAGTTCAGACTATGCTGTGTTATAACGGAAAGAAATAGGGTGCTGTGACTGAGTAGAGTAACTAGCGATTTGGAGAGGAGGGCAAGGGAATGCCTTGATGTGATATTTGAGCTGAGACGTAAGACCTGAGTGAAAAGAGCCAGACTTGACTTTGTTTAAAAACAAAATAATAACAATGGTTCTCCATTAGGCTAAAAGGCAAGATTTTAAAAACGTGTGCTCCAAGGTTCTGTAAATTTGGTTTCAAACTAGTTTTTAGATTTTTTCCCCCCCTTAGTTATCCTGGTGCTAACTTCCTGCTTCAGACACTTCATCTCTGAGACACAACCTGCACCGTCCTGCTTCCGCAATGTTCTACACCTCATGGAGCCCCCTCCCCAGCTCTCTACTCAGCTCAACATTATCTTTCAAAGCTCAGCTCAAGTTCCAATTAAGCCTTCTGCCATGGGCTGGATTGTGTGACCAGTCCGTCCTCCCGCCCCAATTCATATGCTGAAGTTCTAACCCCCAGTACCTCAGAATGTAAGTGTATTTGCAGATAAGGTCTTTAAAGGGGTAATTAAGTTAAAAAGGTCTTTGGGCCCTACTCCAACCTGACTTATAACAAGAGGACACAAACACAGAGGTTCAACGATGTGAAGACAGAGAGAAGATGGCCATCTACGCACCAAAGAGAGGCCTCAGGAGAAATCAACCCTGCCTATACCTTAATTTTGGACTTCCAGGCTCCAGAACTGTGAGAAAATAAGTTTCTGTTGTTTAAGCTATCAGTGAGTGGTACTTTGTCATGGAAGCCCTAGAAAACGAATTAATACACCTTCCCTGACTACTCAGTCTATAATGAGCAAACACCTTTCAACTCCTGCATTACACAGAGTGGCATCATTGATGTAGTGTTTATTCAGTGCCTTACACTGTTAGTCATCTGTGTCTCCCCAACTGAACTGTAAGCTTTTAAGGACTGAGAATCTACTTAATATCTTTTGACACTCTTATCAATGCTCAACATTGTATCTTGCACAACAATAAGTATTGATTTTTTTCAGTACTCTGACATTCCAATTAAGTGCAGGAGTGGAAATTATGCTTTTTTATTTCCTATCATAAAGCTGGTCCCTTATATTGATTTTCCTATTACTTCCTAGATAAAGTCCAAATGCTGGACTGACATACAGGACTCTTCATACTCTGGTTGCAATTAATTTCTCCACCCTTATTGGCTTATTGGACACTTCTTACCATCCACCCTACAAACTTGCACACCTGGTTTCTTACCATTTCTTTACTCAGCCAATTTCCACAGAAAGACCCAGCCCAAATGCACTGTTCCTGGACAGCTTTAGTAATTTGCCCCTATCCAGTAGCTCAGTCATCTCAACTACCACAATACTTATCCTCTCTCTGCAATAATACAACTATTTCGAGTGATACCCTTCATGGGAGTCCCTAAAAGGGAGAACCCTTGTTTCCGCCTGTTATCCCTAACCATTAGCACAACGCCTCGCAGGTATCTATTGGGGAAAGAGAGAAATTATCACACTCAAGGCTCAAGACCTGGACTTGCTCACCTTTATTGCTCCAGCATCTGCTATAGAGCTCAGCACGTGGCAGCTTTCTTTGCCGTGTGTATGAGTTCCTGTGGCTTTCATTTACCACCGAGCAATGGCTCTGAAATCCGTATCTCTGCTTGGACTTCTCCGTGGAACTCCAGCCTCTCAGGTGCCCAATGAAGACTTCCATCACAGGAAAGCCCCCATGTCCAGGACTGCAGGTATGATCCACACCTTCTCGCCCCTACCCCCATACCTGCTTGTCTTCACCTATTTCCTACTTAGTTTGGTGTGCTCACAACCACCAGGTCTCCTAAACCAGAAACCTCTTCTCCTTCCTTTCTAGCTAGTCCCCAGAACCTGTCAGGCCTCCTGCACAAGCAGCCTGAGATCTGCTCTCCCATCCCCACTGGCTTTGAGGACATCTACAAATGCCCCTTCAGAAATCTCTTCACCCGGAGACTCCCTCAGGAACTCAGCCCCTTTTGTGTTACACACGTAATACCCGCTGCATAAACACTGTAAATTCCTAGAGGGCAGGGGTTATAACTTTTTCAACTTTTATATTTCCACAGAATGAAGCACACTATGTACTCAATAAATAGTGTTAAAAGAATGAATTAAAGTTACTTTCAAGTAAACCAAAGCCCCCAGTTTCTGCTTTCTTTTTATCATCAATATTTAGGGATGCTTCAATTTAAATGCAGAGGACGATTAGTCATTCCAGATGAATGAGGAATTTGCTCCAAGCACGGAGGGAAATGTTTTTTAAAAATAACTGTCAAGGAGAAATCTTCCTAAAATGGATTAACCCATGTTCCTGTCCCCTTAAACGAGGGAAGCAGCGCACAATGCGGGCTCCTTACTGATGACTCAGGGTCATCATGATGAACAATCGCTGGACTATGCTGTAATACACCGATGCCCTCCGATGCTAGTGCTGGCTCTGGCACGGAAAACCCCTGGCTGCTACACTGTGCGGAGTCTGATGAGCATTTGTCCCGTCGCCCACTGGCAGGCAATCCCGCTGCAAAACCTGCCTAAAAACACCCGGCCTCCCAGCGTGCTGCTGCAGAAGGCCCCCCCCACCCCCGCCAGGCCCGCAGCCCCGCGGCTGGCGTGCACGGTAACCGGGGTAAGGGCTAGGACGGAGGGGCTCGCTCCTGCAGTCAAAGGCACGATCTTCTGTAGTGAGCTACAGAGTATGTTCCCCGTAAGTGACCTGGGCGGTAGGAGCACCCATCACAAGATGACGGGGACTAGAGCCCACGGAAGTCTCTGGGCCCGGGTCTCCGGAGCCGCCGGTCTGAACCCCTCCCCTCCCCCCTTCCCCACCGCAGGCCGCCTTCACACCCGGGTTTTCCCAAGCCGAGCAGCAACGCCGGTGGCCAGCGAGGGGGCTGTGCTCCGCGGCGGGCGTTGGAGGCAGAGAAACAGGTCTTCCCGAGGGCCAGGGGGGAAAGGAGTGCGCTCCGGGGTCCAGGCGTTTGTTTGGCGGAGGCCCGGCCAGGAGGCAGGGCGCGCAAAGCAAAGTCGACCTGGGTTACAGGTCGGTTAAGCCGGCGGGGCCCGAGGGGACGGCGGGAGGGGGCGTAGGCCGTGGCAGGTGCGGGGTCCCACTGACCCTCCAGCTTCCGCGCACGCTCGCGCGCCCCTCAGCAAACACCGGCCAGTGGCCGCCGCCACAACTGCGCCGGACGGGAGCACGCGCCCTTGACGGGAAGGCGACCCAACCGTTCGGCGCAGCAGCTTGCTCAGAGGCCCGGCGCGTCCGCCCCCAGGGCCACCTGGCCGGGCGAGGGAAGCCCAGTGAGGGACCGAGCATGCGCAGTGGCGAGGGCGAGGCCAAGTGCGGGAAAGGAGCATGCGCAGTGTGAAGGCACAATAGGCTACGTGGGAGCCCAGGGCATGCTCGGTGAGGGACGGGAGCCGGCGCACGCGCAGAAGCGCCCAAAGCCCGCAACCCACTGGAGAGAAAAAACAGGAGAGAAATCACCTCAGAGTTACGTCAGGAAAGGCCGCGTTTTGCGGGGAGGCTGTGGCCTTCCACGGGGCCCCGCAGTTCTCCTAGGGCGAGGGGCGTGACAGTTACTCACCGGTCTTCAGCCCGGAGGCAGACGCCGGGTCCCTTTCCGCTCACACTCGGCTCGCGCGCGCCGCAGCCGCCGCTGCCGCTGTGATTCCATCCATCTTGAATTTGACGTCATCCCACACCAGGGATGAGGTCATCGCAGGCAGCGCTCGTCACGTGCGCGGTGCTGTGATTGGCCGCCGGGCGCTCGGGGGCGGAGCGAGGGAGGTGCGCGGCGCGGGGGGCGGGGCGGCGTCGGGCCGACGGGAGGACAGCCAGCGCCACCCGCGTCCTCCCGCGCCCGGCTTCTACCGGGGCCGCCCGCGTCCGCCTCCTACCGCCGCTAGCGTCCTCCCGGCGCCCGCCTTCCTCCCGCTCCGAGCTCTCGCCCAGCCCGAGGCAGACTCCTGGCGGCCGCGAGGGGTGGCGGCGGCGGGAGGGGCGCGCATCTCGGGGACGCGGCGCGGGTGGGCCCGGTGAGTCCCCGCGCCGGAGCGACGCGCGCACCGCGGAGGCTGGCAGCGGACGTCCGCCCCGCCCCCGGCCCAGCGCGTGTGGCGGCGCCTCCGCAAGCCCCTCCGAGGTCGCTTCCCCAATGGAGGCGCGGGCGCAGGAGCCGGCTGGGGCCCCGGGTGGGCGTCACCGGGGTCGTGGGCACGGGCGCCGGCGATGCCTGGCTCGTAGGGGCTCTCATCGGGTCGCCCCCGCAGAAAGCTTGCGTGGAAGTGCGCCGCGGATGAACCTGCTGACCTTGAGAGCTAGCATCTCCTCCCACGAAAGGGTCTGATCACGAAGGACCACCTGAGAGTGAATTGGCGTGAACGGGCCCCCAGAGTCGCCCTGCTGGCACAGATCGGGGTGCTTGCTCCGATCTTGTGCCTGACGGCCTCTGCTTGTCCACTGCTGTTCACCGACAAAACCTCCACTTTCAGTAGCATCCAGCTAAATGGGCAATTAACTTACTTTCTCTAATATTAATTTTAATTTCATGTTTCTTAGGCTTAGTTTTCCTGCAGGAATATTACAAGTCCATTAATTAGAAAACGCACTTCACCTTTTTTAAAAGATTAAAAAAAAAAAAGTACAGCTTTTAGAGAGAGAAAAACATTGATTTGTTCACTTATGCATTCATTGCTTAATTCTTGTCTGTGCCCTGACGGGAGATTGAACCCACAACCTTGGAGTATCAGGATGATGCTCTAACCACCTGAGCTCGGGCCAGAAAACTCATTTCACTTTTAGTCAAAAGCCAGAAAATTAATGTAACAAATGCCAAACTGTAAACACTAATTCTAAAGAAAGAGTCTGCTAGACAAGCTAAATTGAACATCAGATTGTTTGATATACTTCAAATGTTAATTTTCAAATAAAATTTTAGTTTCTTTAAAGTTGAATTTATGCACATGACCCCAGCTAATTTATGAAATGTTTGAGGAGTATGTGTAAGAAATAATTTTGCATTAGGCTAATAAAAACTAAAAACTTGTTTCAAAATTACCAGCTCTATTACAGTTTCACTAATTTTAAGAGTACTCTTAGTCTCAAAGGAAGAAGCTTGCTCCTAAAATTTTTCCCCTACAAGTATTTAAAACTTTCAAAACTGGCTTTGACTTAAGGCAGGACACAGCAGTGATTTTAAGTCTTTTAAAGGGCCTGGGGTTTTAGGGTCCCCTGTGTTTAGGCTGGGCGAGCGCACATGTTTAGCCCAAGAAGATCAATACAAAGCAATGCAGCAAAGCCTGAGCTATTAGCTAGGTTTTCCTGTTCACCGAGTACTGTACCATGTGCCAAAAGCAATCTCTCTGAACCTATATCTCTAGCTGCCTCAGGAAGATACACAGTGGCATCTCCACTTTAAGCTGTGTGACTGGGCTTTTGCCCTCATCATTTCACTACAAGGCACTTGACTGCTAAATCCAGCAGAAACTTGTCGCTCCTTCAGTCGGCCTCTTTGATTTGTGAGTCTCTGTACTGATTCATTTTTCAAATCTACTTGCTTAGTGATGCCTCATTCCCCTGGATTTTTCTCCCTCTTCTCTGACCCTGGTTCTTGGCCTTCTGTGTTGGCCCCTCTGCCTGTGTCCAGCCTCACACTTTGGGTTTCCCCAGGTTCTGACGTGGCCCTCTTGTTACACTCACCCGATGCAGTCGCAGCCATCCCTGGGACGTTAGCCCAGCCGGCTGAGCTAGGGGACTTGGACACCATCTTTGCTCCTCTTTTTCTCCAGTGTTCCCCCTATCACCAAGTCTGGTCCATCAACCTCCTGAATGTTTCTTTGATAACATAACCACTTTCCACCCCAACAACTTCCTTACTCCCCCAGCCTCCAGGTCTTTCTTTTGAAATCTACTCTCATATTGCAGTTGGGTTTTGTTTTTTTTTAAATAAAAGTTATGCCATTCTGTAGCTTAAGTTTTTGATGGTTCTCGGTTACCCTATGGAGGTAGCAGGGTAGATGTGCCTATCTCTATATATAAAAGCCTAAGTGACCGAATGATGGAACAACCGGTCGCTATGATGCGCAGTGACCACGAGGGGGCAGATGCTCAATGCAGGAGCTGCCCCTGGTAGTCTGTGTGCTCCCACAGCCAACTTCCCACAGCTGGCCAACCTCCCGAGATCCCTCCCCCTGGCCGCCCTGATCTCCCAGATCAGGACTGGGTGAGACGGCCCTATTGGCCCAATCGCCAGCCAGGCCGAGGAACCCCACTGGTGCATGAATTCATGCACCAAGCCTTTAGTTACTTATAAGGTGTTAAAAGTGGAGGTCACTAACTTACGGGCTCAACTCTAAGTGGTGTTTGTAAAGTGGGAACTTGGGGCGGGAATCCTAAGCTCAGGTCCTTACTAAATGTCTGGACTCTGGGTGTGAGCAGGGTTGTCATATAGTAAAAATACGAGGTCGAAACTCAAAATCACTGTTTTGTCCTCCCACCCTGCCAGTACCTTCTCATCCCTCTCGCTTGCTCTGAGCCCTGCACTCTGCCTGGCCTATGTTAGGAACACCACATGTTTTTATGAGTATATTTTCCATACACAGATGCATCCGAACAGGATCGCTGCCATCATATGTGTATATTTATACACAGGTCCCAACATTTATATAGCCAGCTTCTTGTTAGACAGCCCCATCTAGATAACCCACACTGCTCACGGAGCAAACTCACAGCTACACTTCCTGTCTGCATTCGCTCTTCCCTTTACCTGTTCTTCCTTCCCAGTCTCTGTCCTACTGAACGGGGCTGCCACCTACCTCATTACTGAAGCCAGGAACTTGATGGTTATTTTATTTTATTTTATTTTTTAATTTTATTTATTTATTTATTTTTTTTTTATAAATATATTTTATTGATTTTTTACAGAGAGGAAGGGAGAGAGATAGATAGTTAGAAACATCGACGGGAGAGAAACATTGATCAGCTGCCTCCTGCACATCTCCCACTGGGGATGTGCCCGCAACCCAGGTACATGCCCTTGACCGGAATCGAACCTGGGACCCCTCAGTCCACAGGCCGACGCTCTATCCACCGAGCCAAACCAGTTTCGGCTTGATGGTTATTTTAGAGACCTCTCTCAACTTCTGTAACCAGCTGTCACTAAGTCCTACCAACCTATCTCTTAAATAATGGCCCCTTAAATCTGTCCTCACTAGCCCTCCTGCTGTTCCCGGCCTCCATGGTCTCTGGCCAATCACTGTAGCCCCTCCACCAAGTTCTTGCTTTGGTTTTACTCATTCCCTTCCCAGCAGTCAATCTGCTTTCAGTCAAATTATCTTTCCAAATGCAGAGCTGATGTCTGCTGGGGTGGCCTCAACCTGCGGTTGAGATGGCTTCTCTCTGCTCCTCCCCTTCACCTGCTTTGGCCACGTACAGCTGGGATAGGCACTGACTCAGATGCCCTGTTCCTACTCAGTCTTCTGGCAGATCTGATCGCTCTTCCAAGCACCAGCCCAAGGCCTCCTGCCTCTGTGCTTGGTCGCTCTGCCATTCATCCACCACCGGCTGCGCGCAGGCCAGCCTCTGCACTAGCTTGTGGGCTCCTTAGTGCAGAGACCGTGACTGTTAACCTGAGTATTCCCAGAGCTTTGGGCCCGTTGCTAGGGCTGTCCCCGGGGGCCAGTTCCCTGATTCTGTGGTACTGGTGATACTATAAAACCGAGTGTGTTTGCATTTCCTGTGCCAAACAAACACAGCCCTTTCATAAATTGGGGGAGGAAGGTCTCTCTGGGTTACAAGCCTAAGCCTCCACATTTTTGGAAGTGGAAATTTTTCATCATCTGCCATTCTCTTAACCATGTGTTTCATTTTGAACATGCATCCCGATGTCCAAATTTGCCCCACCTATAGGTTGGGAAGTTGCCCCTTTAAAAAATTAGGTTGGGGCAGAGAAGGATATATTACTTGTTAAAAGATTTTATTTTATTGTTGATTTTTAGAGAGAGAGAGAGAAACATTGAAGTGAGAGCGAAACATCTATTGGCTGCCTCCTGCTTGCCCCCTACCAGAGATCAAACCCACAAGCTGGCCTGTGCCCTGACCAGCAATCTAAGGGGCAACCATTTTTATTGCTGGTGTCACAAATGACCACAATCTTGGTGGCTTAAAAGAGCATGATTTATTCTTGTATAGCTCTGACGGCCAGAGGCCCAGCATCAGTGTCACTGGGCTGGAATCAAGTTGCTAGCAGGACCCTCTCCCTCTGGAGGCTCAAGGGGACAAGCCATCCCTGCCTCTTCCAGATTCTAGTGCAGTGCTGGCGAACCTTTTGAGCTTGGTGTGTCAGCATTTTGAAAAACCCTAACTTAACTCTGGTGCCGTGTCACATATAGAAATTTTTTGATATTTGCAACCATAGTAAAACAAAGACTTATATTTTTGATATTTATTGTATAGATTTAAATGCCATTTAACAAAGAAAAATCAACCAAAAAAATGAGTTCATGTGTCACCTCTGACATGCGTGTCATAGATTCGCCATCACTGTTCTAGTGGCTGCCAGCAGTGCTTAGCTTGTGGCCACATCACTCCAACTTCTGCCTCTGTGGTCACGTTGCCTTCTCACTGAGTGCCATCTCTTCCTTCTGTCTCTCTTATAAGGACATTTGGGATGGCATTTAGCCACCCCTCCCCCCTCCAAAAATCAAAGATAATCTCCCCATCTCAAAATCTGTAACTTCATCACATCTGCAAAGACCCCTTTTTCATACAAGGTCATGTTATGGGTTCCAGGGATTAGGACCTGGTATCTTTGGAGGTGAATATTCAACCCACTACAGGTGAGACAGGTTTCCTGTGTGCATGTTAGCAGTGAGGGAAGTCGTATGATAAAAGAGAGAACGAGAGAGCGAGAGAGAGAGAGAGAGAGAGAGAGAGAGAGAGAATGGAACTGGACTGGAGAGTGGTGACATGCTAGATTGCCGTGTGCATGGTTTATGACTGTCACCTTTATTGTGAACACAATGCTCAGTTATGAAGTGCTCAATCAGGCTGGACCTGAAGGGGCCGTGGCTCTGTCTTCAGCATGGTTGATATTGGGTCGGCCTAAGTGTCAATCCCACTGAGGTTGTCTTTACACATTATCGTAAAAAGAAAGAGGGATACTAAGATGAAGTGCCTCCCCAGCCAGAAGCACTGGTCTGCTGTGTGCTTCCCTTTCTTAGAAGGGCCTGATTGCCTCTTGCTTCTCTGCTCCCTACCTTGGTCCTTTAAGATCAAGGACACTTCAAAGTCCTCCAGTTCAGACTGAGAGCAACTGAATTGCATCAACACCTCCATACCAGTTTCTAGCCACCCTTTGCCTTGAGCAAGATTGGAGTACTCTTGTGTGTGTATGCAAGCGTGTATGTTTGTAACAGCAGTAGTAATTCTGGGTATTTGATTCTGGACTCTAAATAGGACTATGGGCTTAGATGGGGTTGCTTCTGTAATAATCCATAAGTTGCTATCATGAAAGGAGGTGAGGAATACAATTTCTTTAAAATGTGCACCATGGGATTTCTTGTGTAAAGAAAGACAGATCCCACCTTCCCAAGGCTGAGAGATGGGGCGAAGATTGACAGCTACTGTTGAACAAGCATCTGCCCTCAACTGTGATTTGATCCACACAGCCACTATACTCTTGAGGAATAATAAATCCCATTTCACACACCAGAAAAGTGAGGCTCATTAAGGCTAGGAGGTGGAGAATGGGGATTGGAACCAGGTCTGGCAGCGAAATCCATGACCTTTTAAGTAAGCTGCTCTGAAAGTATTTCCGATGTGTTGGGTGGCATTTGCTCCCTGGTCAGCCCTTTGTCTTCTCTCCCTCCTAATCGGAAGGGGGGAACCCAGAGCACAGAGCTCTGGGTAGAAGCTTTGGGAAGGGAGCAGGCATGTGCAGATGGGGATTAGCTAGAAGGAAGCCAGAAGCAGAGGATTCATACCCCACAGCCTGTCGGGTGACTGAGTTGCAGATGAGCTACTATAAAGAGTGAGGTGTGGCCCTTTCAGTGCGCTCAGTGGTTGAGCGTTGACCTCTGAACCAGGAGGTCACGGTTTGATTCCCGGTCAGGGTACATGCCCAGGTTTCAGTGATGCTCGGGTTTTGGCTCGATCCCCAGTGTGAGGCATGCGGGAGGCAGCCGATTTATGATACTCTCTCATCATTGATGTTTCTAGCTTTCTCCCTTTCTCTCTAAAATCAATAAAAAATAGAAATAAAAAGAATATAAGGATCCTAGGATTCTTTAAAATAATTTTTTAAAAAAAGAGGTAGGTGTGTGGGATAAGGTCCAGGTGTGTTTCTTGCCCATTCAGCCTTATAATTTATGTACCTGGTATGGCCTAGGCCAGGGGTGGGCAACCCCTGGCACGCATGCCAAACATGGCATGCCAGTAACTTTTGCTGGCACTCGAAACCCTCTCTTATAATCTTCCATTTACAATTTTTTTCTTAATATCGACTTTTTTATTTTTCAGATAAATTCAGTGTAGATGCATCTTAGACAAATAAATAATTTTACATAACAAGTTATCTTAAAGACCATAGACATGGAGTGATGAGAGAGGGGAAGAGCAATTTCTATGCCTCTGCCCTAACTCTCCCTGCCTTCCTAGATCCGACCAGTGTTTTGGTTTCATCCACATACACTTGTGAATCTTCGTTCTCAGTCTCGTAATAGGAGTAGCCTGACGGATGAAAGTAGTAGCTCGTGCATATCTCTGAAGGTCACGAAATATAAACCTGATGTAAAATCTCTGTCATCAGTGATGCAGCAGCAAAAGTCCCACTGATAATATGAAACGGAGTCATAAAGTTTTCTGTCGGACTATCAGTGTACATGTATACATTAAAAAATAAACGTATTTTTCATCATCATATACTGTGTTATTGTCGCTCGAATGAATTTTATTATTTCTTCAAGGTTCTTCACATACATACACCTTAAGAGATATCAAGTAGGCGTAACATGTTCTCAAAAAATTAGGGTTGGTATGCAGAAGAATTTTGAGTCAGAGATTTTGCTGGTTTTGGCACGCACTCACAAAAAGGTTGCCCACCCCTGGCCTAGGCTTTGGGACGGAAAGATGAGTACTGGCCTCAAGGGACTGCCATTCTCTCCAGGGAAACAGACGTGACCCATCGTCCAAGTGGTCAATACGAGACTTGTGTGTGCTCAGGACTGAGACACGAGGGGAGGAGGTTCTGTGGCCTGGTGGCCAGCCTCAGTCCACCCAGTGCCATCCAGGGAGCTCTGGAGTCCATCAGTGCAATGGCCACACACCAGGGGATCCAGCTTGGTCCCTGACATAGGCTGTGCTGGTTCCAGGACAGGCAAGAGGGAGCTGACCACAGTCGTTCTGGATTTCTAGACCGAAACACCAGATTGTGGGAGAAAGTGATGAACTCACCACAGAGCCTTGGTCTGGGCAGCCCTTTCCAAACAGCTGTCCCTCCAAGCAAAATGTGCTGTTTCTTATCACGACATTTCAGAAGAGCTGAGCACGCTTGTCCCATGTGGACCTCAAGCCTCATGTGGTTTTGTGCACATAACAAAAGATGGCTCAAAATGCTGACTACATTTATCTGATCCTGAGACTATTCTTAAAAGACCGGAGAGGTGACTGTTTTTTCTTTTTCCTTTTTTTTTTTTTTAAATTTTGTCGACTTTAGAGCATTACCCCATCTCTTTTAGTAAGAACCCGTTGTCCTCGTCCAGATCATGAGTCACCTACTGAAAAAAGAAACGAACATGCATTCAGATCTCATTTTAAGAGGACTTTCTGTTACTTAATCAGCTCCAAGGTTTATGTGAGGATTTGGCATATTTTCTGCTGTTAAACTGGACACATTTAAACATCAATATTTCCCCCCAAATTTATATTAAAATAATGATTTTAGAACTCGACTGGATAAAACATTCTAGAACTCGAAGTTTGCTTATGGAGCACTATGCTAAAAACTGGGTCAAATGACTTAATCTGCTTTCTCCATTACTGAGCAGCCCCCTACCCCCCCACCCCCTACCCCGGTTCCACCCACCATGTGACTCAGTTGATTTGGTGCACTGTCTGGTTCCGTGATATCTGTGAAATTACTACCTCAAAATAGATAGCCTGTTTCTTTTATGCTTTTCTTTTTTTTTTTTCCAAAAGGTTGGCAAATTATTATCAATGTTCCCACACTTTGAAAAGTGACAGGTGGTGCTGACCCATGACCAAGAACTCCAATGTCATCTGAGCTTTGACCAAGTCTACATATTTAATTCTGAACTTGATGGCATATCATTTGCTATAAGAAGTCTAGAATTTTCAAATAATGGTGGAAATATTCCCAAGAATTTCTGACGTATAAAAATCAAGTAAATTTTAAAAATGACATGTTTGGAGTACATGCCGGGGAGGTAAGGGTGGAAAACATGTTTGGGCATCCCTCCGAAATCGGATTTCCTTTTCAGATTCAGTTCCCCTTTGTTACCATAAAAACATTCAAATCTGTAAATAATTTTTGTGAGTTTATTTGAGCCAAACTGTCCACATATGCCGGGAAGCAGAACCTCAATGAATTGAGATAATGCTCCGGAGAATGGCGGGTTACATCTATATTTATACATTGCAATCAAAGGAAGGGACATAGGTGGGTTACATGAAATCCATTGGTGATAGACTGGAGAGGCCCAGAGAAAGCAAAGTGGGGGGAGGGGGGCGGGAGGAGGGAGAACCCCTGGGATTGGATAAAAAGTGATAGACACATACTTAGGTGGGTGCAGGAACAATTAACATGATAATAATGAAGGAATTTGTGGTATTTGCCCTGGCGCCCAGCACATTAGGTTGTGCCTCAGGGGGTCCAGAAAAAGGGAAGTTACAAGTTACTTAGACATTTCAAGGTTATGTTATTATAGATGCAAAAAGACAGGCTCAGTTAAAGTAAAGGCTGACCTTGTCAGTGAAGATACCAGCCTAGGATGTACCTATACCCACCATAACTGCTTTTAGTCAAAGTTTAATTTCAGACCATCCTTTGTGGTTACTTTAAGTCTCTAAGTTTGCAAGACAACCATGCAGGTCTTCCCTGGGCTTGTCAGGTCAGCATGTAGCCCCTTTTAGTCAATGGGTTGGAGCCCATTTCATCATGATGTCATTCTTATCAGGATAGTATTGCCACTGTTATCAGCAGTGGAACCTGTTATTCTAAAAGTAAACACTGGGCTCTTTCCCTGGGATTGAAGTTAGCACACCAGAATTCTGTAATAAAAGTAAAATCCTCTCCCAATGCTACAAGAAGGTGGCCCTCACTGCTTTCGTTGCCCTTTACTGGCCTAGAAAGTGAGTGGCCTATCTTGGGCTCAGGTGCCAAGAAATCTAAGTGGCCACCAAGACAGTTATACTATAATACAAATTCTTGTTCTATGCCATTTTACCTGTACTCATTTCTCTAGTATCACAGGCTGGGGCATTAAACAACAGAACTTTATTCTCTTCCAGTTCTAGAGGCAGAAGTCCAGAATCCCAGTGTTAGCAGGGCCCTGGGCTCTGGGTGAGAATCCTTCCTGCCTCCTTCAGCTTCTGTGGGAGCCAGCACTCCTTGGCTTATGGCTGCATCACTCCAACCTTCACTTCTGTATTCACACGGCCTTCTTCCTGTGTCTCCTCTGTGTCTTCATATAAGGGCACCAGTCATTAGATTAGAGACCACCCTACTCCAGTCTGACCTCATCTAAACTTGTCCAAATCAGGGTGCCCTCCACATCCTTGTCCCGGTACCCAGGAGGGAGACACGCGTGAATTGAATTTCTTTTTGTGTTTTGCTTGTGGCCGGACCTGTTGGAGCTCCCATGCTTCTCCACCCCCGTTCTGGGTGTGAAGGACAGTGTTCTCAACAATGTTCTTTGGACACACTCACGGGTGGTGGGTACCATGCCCACGGTGACCCAGGGTATTATTGACAAAATTCAAAATCTTAGTGAAGGGAATAAAAGCCAATGTCAGGTGAATAATCAGGTGCTTGCCACTTCGTATGAAAAACAATAAATACAGTGCATTACTCAGGGTTCTCCAGAGGAATAGAACCAGCAGGGTGTGTGTGTGTGGCACCTGGAACAATCATACCCACCTGGTGGGAATGTGAAATAGTTCAACCACTTTGGAAGAGAGCTGGGCCTATCCTCATGTAGTTAAACATATGCTATCCTCCATGACCCAACAATGTCATTCTTGGAGTGACATTCCCCAAGAGAAATAGCCAGCAGCTTTATCACCTAAACCAGAGAACAACACAATGGCCATTAACTGGTGCCCGATACAGCAATAGTGTCATGTCCGTACAATGGAACGCTCCTCCTCAGTAATAAACAATTACAGGAGAGTGGATGACCTCAAAAGCATCATGTTGAGTGAAAGAAGCCAGACACAAAGGCTACATCCTGTGTGACTATTTGTATGACATTCTAGTAAAGGCAAAACTATAGGGATATAAGTCAGGGGCGCTGAGAGTGGGGAGGTGACTGATCGCAAAGGGACACAAGGAACTTCTGGGGGTAATATCTTGACTGTGGTGTGATGACGTGACTGTCAACAATTCCAGAATGGCACACCCAAGAGGGGTGAGTTTTACCACAGGCACATTTATTTCACTTCAATAAATCCGTCTTAGAGAGAAAAACATCAAGAATGCCAAACAAGCTCTCCTTCCAAAGGTCTGAAAGCTCACCTTCACACGGTCCTGGTGTCTTCTGAAATCTTGCTGTGCTCCCTGCAACAGCCCAAAGGACAGAACTGTAGAACAATCCCTCCTGAATCTTTATTTTTGGGTTTTAGGTTTGGCGCATAACCCACACAATCTCTACAAGTTAGAGGCAATCAATCCCTACTGGCTTCTTTCACCCAGGGACGGTCCCTCCAACTCTTTGCTGATGCTTTAGTACAGGCACTTAATTTCCCTACAAACAGGATGTTAGGAAACAATAATTTTGGCAAGCGTTGTGGTGGAGACTGGTTTTCTTTGCGACGTTTCTATTAGCAGAAATGTGAACGGTGAAATCAGTCTGTAGTTTTGGTGAATGTTTGTGAAGTGAGGAGTCCAACACTATGATGTTTATTATGCCCAGATTCCAAGATTCCCAAGAAATCATATTAGGGAGCCAATTCGATGCAAAAGCATAAGAATCTGTATTTATTTCAAGCTAGCTTGGGCGCAGACACACCGACACAAAAGCAATCCACGTGGCTGAGCGCGCCAACCTCGTCTCAGGACGGGTTATATAGGGGGGGGGTTGGAGTAAGGGGAGGAGAAAGAACTGTGCTCTGCCGCCTGGGTGTGGCTAGCAGAGTAGGACGTAGCCCCTACCCTGGGGCAACCTAGCCCTCGCCCTTTCATTTATACACCTTGAAATAAAATGTTAGTTGGAAAACGGCATCGTTTGGGAGCCCAGGTTTAATACTGAGTCCTAAGAATCCGGGGAATTAGGGGATTGGTTGTGATCCTGTGGGGCAGGCGGGTTCTTCACCTCCTGTGTCTCCCCTTGTGGGCTTGCTCCTTTGCCCACACTCTTCCCAAATGCCCTGGCCCAGTCCCATGTGGGAGAAGTGCCCATGCAGTGCCACAGTTGGCAGCAATGTGAGAAACCAGGATGCAGGCCCTGGTGTTCTGCCCAGAGCCTTGAGCCTGGCTGTTTAAGGACAGGACAGAATCTGTGGGGAAGACTAAGCCGTGGGGTACAAGCCAGGAGGTGTCCCCCACTGCTGCATGCTGTTTGAGTTGAGTTGAAATATTTTGACAAATTGCCCTGGTATTGGCTAATGGACTTCCTCCAGTCTCTGCACCCGCCTCCCTCTTCTTCAGTTACTGGGTCTATGGAGTGATCATGAACTCCGAACACATAGGTGACGTCATTTTACACTTTTGCAGGTTGAGATGTCCTCAATGGTATTCTCTGTCCTAAGCTTATGCTTCCAGATCCGATGAACGCCCTGAGTCTGAGGGTGTGCAGTGCATGACTACTGGGATTATTTTTGTCTTTTTAGTCATCGTTAAACATCTTTTACCGTTTTAACTGTGCAGGCTTTAAAAAAAACAACAACCCTTTTTCCATATAATAATCATCTGAGCTCAGAAAAGCCAGTGTTGTTACTCATTGTCACCAAAACCCAGATGGTATTTTCATTCTGAGCTCAAATTGGCTTCTCGCTTCTTTCTAGGCCTGGACGCGCCTTAAAATTTTCATTTATTGGGTCAAGCTGTTCTTTAATCAACCAGAAAGTGCAGGGAACACGTGATTCTTAGTCTCTTTCGAACTGGGATAGATAAAGATTTTTTTTAAAAGCACGTGTATGTTTATATATCTTTTAAGAAGAGAAAAGAAAGGTGTCCTCTTCTAAAACTCCCACGCTAGATAACGTTTCATAAATTACAGTTTGCAGACGGCTGAGGCCAATGGAAGAGGGGCTGTGTCTGACCAAATGGAGACAAGAGCCGGTGTCCTGGCCCTCCCTGTAGATGGGGTGGGGACAGGGCCCCAGTGGGGACAGGGCCACGTGGGACTCGTGGATTAGAAGGGCACAGTTGAATCGCACAGACTGGCTAGCAAATCAGTTCCTCTTGGTTCCCAAGAAAAAGTCATGGGCCTCTGGAGATGGAAAAGAAGCTGGAGGTCATCAAGTTCAGCGTGCCCCCTTTCCAGACGGGGAGCCCCAAGCACACAGCCCAGGGGCGAGTCAGAGTCAGAACTCAGACCTTGGACTCGGGGGCTCTTGGCTCTAAGGGTTGGGAAGCCTGGAGAGAGCCCTCTGCCTGTCTCCAGTCTCATGGGACTGGAATCAGTGGGGCAGGTTAAAGCCTTCGCATGGGAAGCTGAACTCACATGTAGGAGCCGCGGTGCCGGGTCCCCAGGGATGGGGCAACCTTGTCCTGCGGTGGCATTTTCTTCCCAGCTCTGGATTCTTTGCAGACGTGGGTCCCGGCGCCACGGGCCGCAAGTCGCAGAGTGGAGAGCATTCTCCCTGCCCTACATGCGGTGCCCGTCCACTTCCTTCCCAGTATTCGCAACGCGTGGAACAGCAGCGATTCCAGGTTGCCAGCCTCTGGTTCCAGGCCTCCAGGACCTGCATAGCTGCGCAGTGTCCCTCTTCCTGCAAACTCGAGGTCCACCTACTGGGCTGGCTCTGCATGAGGAACGCACACAAGATGCAGTCGAACCGCACAGACCCGGGGCAGGGGCTGGTTTGAACGTCTTAAGAGGAAGCTGAAACTCAAGATGGGGAGGAAACCGATTTCAAGATACCTGTTTCAAAATGGGGGTTTCTACATCCAGCTAGGAAAATGGCAGATTCGCTAAAATAAGTTATTTTTCCAGAAACACAAAAAGCCTGGTAGTGGCACATAGTCACCTTTTGAGGCATTGAAGCTGTTTATTACAACTTCCAGGAGCCAGTCACTCGAGACAGATATTAATGTACCTCTGAGCTGGTGAAATGGCAGTGAGTAGAGGGAATGTTTTGTGGAAATTGGAAGTAAAGTCCCATCAAATTATTAGCGCTGCCTTAAATAGAGAATGATAGTCGTCAGGCTCTGAGGGGCATTATGGGCTGACTTTGTTCCACTCAAAGTCATATGTTGAAGTCCTAATTTCCTGTACCTCAGAATGTGACTGTATTTGGAGACAGGCCTCAGGAGAAACCAGCCCCGCTGACACCTCGATCTGGGACTTCCAGCCTCTAGACCAGGGGTGGGCAAACTTTTTGACTCGAGGGCCACAATGGGTTCTTAAACTGGACCGGAGGGCCGGAACAAAAGCATGGATGGAGTGTTTGTGTGAACTAATATAAATTCAAAGTAAACATCATTACATAAAAGGGTATGGTCTTTTTTTTTTTAGTTTTATTCATTTCAAACGGGCCGGATCCGGCCCGCGGGCCGTAGTTTGCCCACGGCTGCTCTAGACTGTGAGGACATAAATCTCTGTGGCTTAGCCACCCAGTCTGTAATATTTTGTTATGGAAGCTTGAGCTGATACCGGAGGGAAGTGTTTCATTCCCAGGGGGGCAGGATATGGTGCAGTTTTAGGCACGATTCTTACCAATTTCCCAGTGAGAGAACAGGAGAAGTAATACACCGATTTCAGTGGGATTTAGTCCAAGTAAAGAAAGCACAGGTGAGAATTTTACTTTACTCTGCTGGGAAAGGTTTTGCTCCAAGGATTTTTTTTTTTTCAAATCCTCATCTGAGGATATGTTTATTGATTTTAGAGAGGAAGGGGAGAGAGAGAGAGAGGGAGAGAGAGATCGAGAGAGATCAATGTGAGTGAGAAACTTCAATCGTTTGTCTCCACTACACATCCCCACGGGGTATTGAACCGAAAACCTAGATATGCGTCCTGACCTGGAATCAAACCTGCAAGCCTTTGGTGTACAGGAAGACGGTCCAACAAACAGAGCCACCTGGCCAGGGCCCAAGGATTTTTAATGACTGTGTTTGGGTGTGGGCATCGGAGCAGCAACTTACATCATGACATTTTGATAGGCGTTATGAAACTGATCCTTGAGTTTACAGATGCTGGCACCGGTGAATGGCCAGATTTCGTGGCAGGATTTGGCGAGAGCACAGCCATCGAGATGTCGGTCCCACAGCCACAGCCCTGCCCAGGCCCACAATGGCTGCCATCCACCCCCGAGCCTCCTGCAGGCCCCTGAGCTGGTGGTTGGTGGTGACGTGGGCTGGATGAACTCACCCCAGGGTCCTCAGGGCCAGTGACATGAGTGCATGGTCAGGCCTCTCAGAAGAGTGGACCTGCTGAAAACGCTTACATTGGATTTGAGCTGACGCACAGGCCACCGGTGGCAGGAACTGGGTCCCCCGTGTCCTTGGATCGTACACTAAGCAGGGCGATGCTGGTCATAATTTCCCAGAGATGAACGCCTGGGGTGCTTCACAGGGACCTGGGGTGCTCCCTGCAGTCCTGCTGAGGAGACAGAGAAGGGGCAGCAATGGCACCACCCCAGAGCATGTTTCAGCGCAAAGGCACTTTCCCGCTGCAAGCAGACACAATTAATTCTCTGTGAGAATGCTGAGCGCAGCAATAGCCGCAGCACGCTTCTCGAGAGCCAAGAGGTGGGAACGGCCCTGCTGGCGCGGCTCAGTGGATGAGCGTCGACCTATGAACCAGGAGGTCACGGTTCGATTCCCAGTCAGGGCACATACCTGGGTTTTGGTCTTCATCCCCAGTGTGGGGCATGTAGGAGGCTGCCAATCAATGATTCTCTCTCATCATTGATGTTTCTAGCTCTCTCTCCCCCTCTCCCTTCCTCTCTGAAATCAATTAATTTTTTTAAAAAGGTGGAAATAACCCACATGCCCATTGACAGACAAGTGGGAAAATGAAGCGTGTTCTCTCCGTACAGTGGAATATTATTCAGCCATAAAAAGGAACACAATGCTGATACCTGCAGCAACATGGGTGGACCTTGAAAACAGCCTGTTACGTGAAAGAAGCGAAATACAGAGGCCACATGTGTATGATCCCTTTTATATGAAATGTTCGGAAGAGGCAAATCCACAGAGACCGAATGTAGGTCAGTGGTCACCCTGGGCTGGGGGATGGGAGGGGCTTGGGAGGATTGGGGAGGTGATCACTAAAAGGTTTCTTTTTGGGTTGACGAAACTGTTCTAAATACGATTGTGATGATGATGGCACAACACTGCGAATGTACTAAAAAGATGGAATCTTAAGGCATTAAATGGGCGAATTATATGGGAGTCACCGTAAAGCTGTTACAACAAAAAGAAGCAAGAAACACAAGAGGGCCGACTTGGGTGGCCTGTCCGGGGTCAGCAAGGCTGACGTGGGAGCCCTCCTCCCTGGCTGCCAGCACAGCCCTCCTGCCCCCTGTGCTCCATCTTTGAGCGCGGTGGCCTCCCAGGGAAATCCCTGTGCTGTCATTTCATCTGGAGAGAGCCGGCCTTGATGCAACAGCTCTTCCTGGTGGAAATGGTGGCACAGAGGCCCTGAGGCCCTGGGCGCAGATCAAAGGTCTGTGAGCAGACGAGGCTCTTGGGGATTGTGCAACTGAATACACGAGTGACAGGAATACAAACACGCAACATTTCAGCATCAAGGTTCCACATTCCACCAAGTCTCATCTTTTTTAAAAAGTTTCTTTTTTATTGATCTGAGACAGAGGAAAGGAGGGAGAGGGCAGGAGGGGGAGAGGGGGAGAGAGAGAGAGATGCTGCTGACCACCTGCTTGGTACCATAGGGAGTGAGAGAGAGACATCGATTTGTTGTTCCACTTATTTCTGCATTCTTGGTTGCTTCCTGTATGTGCCCTGACCAGGGATCGAACCTGCAACCTTGGTGTATCCGGACGACTTTCTAACCAACTCGGCCAGGACCACAAGTTCAATCTTGAACTGACGGTCAGTCTGTCAACCACGGCCATTGGCATGAAGCTCATTCTTTCCATGTGGAGTCACGCCTTCTGGATCGTAGAGAATGGAAACAGACGCGGCAGCTCTCAGTGCTGGTAGGATTCTAAGGCCCCACTCCAAGGCGATAAGGGTGCGTTACATCCATTTAGTTGGAAAATCAATAAGGGAACATTGTCACAGGGTCCGATCTATTCCTCGTGGTCTTTGGGTAATAACAGGGCATCTGGAACCAGTTCTTCTGATGTTAAAAAACTGGTTTCTAAATTAATTTGTCCTAAATAATCAATGCAGGCTGCCTATTGCCATCCAATCTGCATGGGGGGCGGGGGACCCAATCCGATCGGCAAGGATGGATCTGGGGCGGGGTGACCTTCCCAATGCATTGACCTTCCTAATGCATCAGGAGGCTGTGGCTGCACCAGAAGTCAGCCGTGATCTTCCTGCCGAGAACTGATTCTTCCCCTCACCACAGTCGGCTGGGTGAGATCTGAAAGGGTGAGACTCAGAAGCTGTGGAGGCAGAAAGCAGGTGGCTGCAGGCGTCCATGCATGCTCCCACCTTCAGACTCTCAAGACCCGTGGATCCCAGTGTCCTTGCTTTTACCGCCTCCCCACCCCCACCCCTGTGCCCACCTTGGGAAATCCCCCTTTCCCGCGGTCTGTGTCACAGCAGCAAAGTCCAGTGTTCCCTGGAGTCGGCCAACCAGTGCTGGGTCAGCCTCGTAGAGGGGAGGGCTGAGAATTCAAAGTCAGCTTTGTTAGCTTTGAAAATGGGAGTTTTCAAGTGCAGCCAACTCCTCTTCGATATTGGAACCCGGCCGAGAGTAGAGATTTGTGTTTGAATGCAGGCATTCCCCCGGTAGCCTAGGCTACGGTGGCCCCAATTTGTCCTCCAGAACAACCCCGAAGGTGTTTGCCCAGCTTGTGACATGGAGACGCAGGGCAGTGTGACCTGGTTTGGAAGCTGATGGGGGAGAGTGATGAGTGAATGAATAGCACCACGTATTTCCGTAAGGCTCAGATGTGGCCCTTTCCACAGGGAAGTAGGAAAAAAAACAGATAAGTGAGCCAAAAAACAGCAAGTGAAATGGGAGGTGTTTGCTTCCTGTGATTACGTCTAGGTGATAAAGCCCATTCCTGCCCCAGCTTCCCTAAGGATTCCCAGGTGGCTCCATTATCAAGGTCCCTGGACTTGCCAGGTGACTTGTAGGTGTGGGGACCCTTTTATTCCGACACCACAGCAGTCCCCATGCCCACTTTGCCTAATCCGCACGAGGCCAGCTGCCCAGCACGTCTGGGAGCTTATCTTGGGGGTTTCCTGCTCATCCCCTGGAGCTGAGGCTGACCTCCGCGCAGCGTCCGCCCGTCTGCCCGCCGGGGACAGGACGGGTGGCTCCGGAAGACACATCTGCTTCCTTGACTCAGCATCACTTCAGGACAAATGTCAGCATGGATGACTTGTCTTCTCTGTGTCCCACGTGGCAAAGGGAAACACCAGGCCACTCAGCAGATTTCGGTGCGAGATGGGAGAGCGCAGCCTTTACAACTTGTTTTTGAAACAATAAGGCAGAAACTGGCAACTGGCTTTTCCATGTTTATCGGAAGCTCGGAATCTTTAATGGCAGCATTTATTCAAAATGTGTGTCAGGGAAAGAACGTATTTGGCTTACCAGCGGCTGCGCTGGAGGAGGGAGGAGAATTCTGGGAAACCAAACCTGGGTTTCAGCATCTCTAGTCCAAACAGTCGGGAGCCACTGGTTTCCACGTCTGCGGGGAGCTGGGTGACCTCATCGTGCTCAGTCCAGTGTGACTGCCCTGTGGGGTGGGCTGTACGTGGTGGTGGTGGTGGTGGGGGCGAGAGGGGGGGCATTCTCACCACTTCTTATCCATCCGAAAGGTACCCCTTGCATATCGTAGAATTTAGAAGGTAAGTAAAGCAATACCAAGATACGCTACTAGGCCTTAGGAGCTTGACTGTGGCCGAGTGAAATTTATTTTAAGATGCTGAGGTCATCGCCACCGTATTTCATTTGTCTGAGCAACGCGCCCGTCCTGAAGCCGGAGACGCCCCACTCCAGCTTTAGGTCATTACCACACGGCTCAGACACAAGCCAGGTGTGAGGTCACCGGCGGGCGGCTGCCAAGGGCAGATTTGTATCAGATCTGCCACCCCGGCTACAGGACTGCATTTTTTGATCCCGAGCCATGCAGGGTGCTGGGCTGTGAGGAGCAGAGGTCCAAGGGGAGCAGAGAGCTCACGGCGCCGCCTCGCCCCTGCTGCCATGTGAGGACACAGTGAGAAGATGGCTGTCCAGGAACCGAAGCAAGTCATCACCAGACATTGAATCTGCCAGAGCCTTGGACTTTCCAGCCATGGGACTGTGGAAATAAGTTTCTCTTGTTTATATGTCAGTCTGTGGTATTCTGTTGGAGCAGTCCCAAGACAATACACTGTCTCTCTATATATCCTTTCATATGACTATATACACATGTATATATAACTTTTTTCTATGTATACATCTTTTCATATACATAATGTCTATGTATATATTTTCATTACACATGTACTACATTCTCTTATAGCACCAGAACACAGTTATCAAAATCAGGAAACAACATTACTTGTCTAATCCACTGTCCCTGTTTAAATACAGTGCCCTTTTTTTTTTTTTCTAAATATATTTTATTGATTTTTTACAGAGAGGAAGGGAGAGAGATAGAGAGTTAGAAACATCGATGAGAGAGAAACATCGATCAGCTGCCTCCTGCACATCTCCTACTGGGGATGTGCCCGCAACCCAGGTACATGCCCTTGACCGGAATCGAACCTGGGACCTTTCAGTCCGCAGGCCGACGCTCTATCCACTGAGCCAAACCGGTTTCGGCAAATACAGTGCCCTTTATAAATGTTAAAAACATGGAGGTCTGGTTAACATTTATTTTTTATTTTATTATTTTTTAAAATATATTTTTATTGATTTCAGAGAGGAAGGGAGAGGGAGAGAGAGATAGAAACATCAATGGATGAGAGAGAATCATTGATCAGCTGCTGCCTCCTGCACGCCCCCTACTGGGGATTGAGCCTGCAACCCAGGCATGTGCCCTTGACTGGAATCAAACCAGGACCCTTCAGTCCACAGGCCGACCTCTATTCACTGAGCCAGCTAACCAGCTAGGGTAGTCTGGTTAACGTTTATTGGGACTATCTGAGACTGCTCGGTTACCACCTGCACCATCAGTACATTTGAACCAATAGAAAATGATGGTAGATTTTGCTCAGGACCAGGATGGCTTGAAATGGGGCAGCTTCAGGGGACACCCTCCTGGGGGGTCAGTGCTGCTGGCCTGGCCCATTGTCCTCGTCCTCACAGGTTCCTTCCCTGGGACGAGCAAGGGAGGCTCTCGTCGCCCTTCCCATTCCACTGAGAAGGCCTGGAAGGTTTGAAAAACGTCCAAATAATGACTTGTCCAGAGATGACTTCCTCTGGGGGACAGAGGGACACCTTTCTGGGGGGAGGGGGTGACGTAGCCGCTGATGAGTGACAATGGAGTCGTACAAACGAGCTGCATGTTTGTGTCGTCTACAGCAAACCCGATGCCCCTCTCTGGCTGCTCTTCCGGTTCAGAATCCTGCCCAGGATCACGCGTTGTCCTTAGTTGTCAGGATCACGAGGACGTAGAGCGGAAGTGTTCCTTTCACTTTCTTCGGTCAAGTCTGGACAAGAGCCAATGGCAGAAGCCTTGCTTTCACTTAAAGCCCTGGAATCCGCAAATCCTTTCCATCCATCAGCAGACAAAATTAAATTCCACAGAACCGCCCGGGGCACCTCCCGTGGCTGACAGCGGGAGCACGGGTGCGGGCCTGTCTCCAGGCTGCCGTTTGAAGCACTGCGGGCCTGACCCCACCTGTCCGGAGTCTGTGATTTGGATGGCAGCACCTGGTTCTGTTCTTAAACCTGGTGTCAGGAGCTGTTTTTGTGTTCAAAGGCAGATTTCTAGCCATGTTCTTTGCCCGTGAATTTAATTATAAAATTTCCCCCTAGCTATGAAGGAATGAAAGGCTCCCAGCTGAATTAAAGCAGTGCGTTGCCAGGTTTCAACTGGATCAGCCTGTCTCTCCATAACTGAGTAATAAATAATGCTTTGTCCCGAGCGGTATCACCCCAACCTCAAAGCCCTTTGTGGTGGCTTTATCTCCCAGGGCCTGTGTGGTGCAGATAAGGGGCGGGAGAGGTGATGATGAGATTGCTCTTGGCCACACTCTCCAGGTCTCAAGCCAGCAAGGCATTTAGACCAGAGCCTCCTGACCGACGCAGGCTAAGACCTCCTGTGCCCCAGCCTCCAGCAGGTGAGACGTGCTGAGAACCATGAGCAAAATGAAGGTATGTTTTAGCCACATTTGATTTTTCAACATGGGTTGTTGAAGGTGGTCTTGCCTTCTTAAATGTGCTTTAATAGTGATAATAAAAACAAACATTTCTGGAAAAGCTGTACTTACCTGCAGGAGAGGAAGATGAAGCTCATAGTGTATAGAAAGCTTGTCCGAGGTGACTCAGTGGTAAGGGGTGGAGCCAGGCTCTTTCAGAGGTCAGCTCAGAGGTCAGCAGCTCAGAGGTCACCACCTCAGAGGTCACCAGCTCAGAGGTTTCCACCTTATAGAGGTCACCATTCCAGAGGTTACACCTTTTGAGGTCACCACCTTAGAGGTCACCATCTTGGAGGTCATCAACCAAGAGGTCACCACAGTGGGACCTGGTCCCAGAGAGCCGTCAGGAAGCCCTGTGGACAGAAGTCAGTTTCAGCAGGAGCTCTCAGGCAGCTGGCGAGTGGCTGCACGGCCTCCTGCAAGCGGACCTGATTTCCAGGTGCTGTCACTTTATTCATTAACAGCTGACGCCTCCAGAAAGCCACTCGCTGGAGCATCGGTTGGTCGCCAACCCGTGGTCCGAGGACCACTGGTGGTCCGTGAGGTCCGAAAGGTTGGCGACCGCTGCCCTGGAGTGCATGTTTCTGTAAAAAGCACCGGATTCCCTGTGGAGTCAGGATAGGAGGATGGAATCAGCTGATCTGAGTTTGCATCCTCATTTTCTATCAGGAAATGAGCATTAACACCTTTTTCTCTCCACTTTTGCAGTTGCTTTAAGGATACTCAATGTCGAGGATATAAAAGCAGGATTTTAACAGGCGCCCAGTCAACACGACAAAGTCCCCCATAAGAGGAGACAGGAGGCCTTCTGTGGCTGCGGAGAGCCATCTGTGTCCGTAATCCTCGGAGCAAGGGCCTCCCAGGAGCCAGCTTTCCCCCCTTATTTATTATGAAAAATTTTAAACACACAGAAAAGTTGGGAAAACTGTGAAGGTGAACACCCTGGATTCTCCGATTAACATTTTCTATGTTCATTTCATCACGTCTCTGCCCATCTATTTACCCTGCATCCTTCAACCCCTGTTTTCTCGTTTCTGATGAATTTCAAAGTCACTGCAGACATCAATGGCTTCCACCCTAAAGACGTCACCACCGGAACATCACCTAGACTTCAACATTTGCTTATGCTCTTCTGTTTTTCAAGGTAAAATTTAGACACAGTGAAAAGCACAAATGTTAAGCATGTACCCACTGGGTTGGGACGAATGTGTAAACTTGCATTAAGGTGCGGAACACCACCAGAACTCCAGAAAGTTCCCTAACGCTCCTTGCATTTTCTGTGGCTCTGACCCCAAAGGCTTCCAGATCTAATGATTTTGGAGACAGTCTGCGAACGTCTCTGCCCATGGATCCATCTACTCCTGCTGCCCACAGTGAGGCTCAGCTTGTCCACGGCCGCACGGGGCCTGCCTTCACAATGCTCCGGCTCACAGGACTCTACATGGCTTTTGGTCTGCTTGAATACTCCCGGTGTCCGGGAGCTCGTTAGCACACCAGGCACCCTGACTGTGCAGCTGGAATTATGAGAAGCCTCTTTCTTATTGAGCAGAAGCGACCTGGGGGTAACCTCCAGTCATCGCCTCTTGTTCTAATTTTCAGCTTTCCACCGAATTAACATGTGCTCCTTCCCCACGACAGACCTTCGAACACTTGCCCTCAGCCATCACGCCTGCCTTTGGTCTTCTCCAAGAGGACTCTTCTTGGGTACGGCGCCAGGCCTGCTCTGCCCCCTCCAGGTGCATCCAGGGCCCATCAATGCTTTCACCTCCGGCACAGACGTCAACTAATTAGTGGAAGGGCCTGCAGACGCAGGAAAATCTGAATTTCAGCTGGTGTTAGCCACAGTGGAGTGGGCAAGCAGGGTGGAGTGGGTGTCCAGGGCAGAGTCGGGGACGGTGTGATCAGCAGCAGAAGCTGGGCCTGACCTTGCTGTGCCCTCACCCTGCATCACGTCTGCATGCGGGCAGGTCTGGCTCCTGGGTATGGAATACATGGTGGGGGAAGCAAGGGTTTGTGAGCCTGGACAGGCAAGAAGCTGCCAGAGAGGGGGCAGTGAGACTGCAGTGTCTGCCTCACAGCCCTGCCTGGGGTGCTCTGGAGCCATCCTGGACTGCCCAGCGGCACGGGGTAGAGCAATCCTGAACGAGCGGGAAGTCCCATCACCGGAAACTTCCTGTGCGTGGGGAATGCAGGGCGAGGGGGCAGATGCCGTGTGGGGAGGGCCCTGCCCTCCTGCCTTTCCCTAATCTCGGGGGTTTCAGGTCGCAAGTGGGAGGGTCTCATGCAGGCTCCTGGCTGCAGAGATAAGGCACAAGGGCAAAGTCTCAGATGTCCTCCCTGGAACTCCAAACACAGAGGCAGCAAAACATCTGCGGGTCCAAGGCCAGAGCTGGGCTCACTAACGGGAGGCCTGGGGGGTGGGGGAGGCAGCGTGGGGAATAGAGGGAAAAAGTAAGAATATGGCCCTCAACTCCAGGCCATGCCCTTCCCTCTGGGATTCCTGCCGGACTCCCTTCCTCGGACTCCCTCCCTCTCCTTCCCTTTCCTTCCTAACCCCCTCTCCTTCCTTTCCCCTCCCCACTCCATCCATTTTTTTCCTTCTATTCTTCTAAGAAAGAGTATTTCCAAGAGGATCAATTGGAGGACAACACGCCATTTTATTTCTAGTTTATAAACGTTGAGAAAAGAGAATTTGAAATGACTGCATCTCTGGGTTTCGGTCTGGAAGGTCCTGGAAGGTGTGGCCGCATCCCTGGGTTCACAGGTTGATGTGAGGGTCCTGTGGGTTGTGTCCCTGGTTTCAGCCCCTTCGGGTTGTGGCACAGCCAGATCTGGACCGGGCTGGTCCTTCCCCTGGCCACGCTGCCTTTCTCCGGGCACTTTCTGGTCAAGGGCTGTTCTGCTGGGCTCACCGGCCAGGGAGGAAGAGAGAGCGCAGCTTGGAAGTGAAGTCAGGGCTTGCTTTCAGTATGTTTCTGGCCTGCTCAACAGTTTTCTCACCTAATTTTCTCAAAATAGTTTGGGAAATCTTGAGGCAAATTATTTAAAAATCTCATGCCAAATTTAGCACCCAGAGGCATCGTCTTCTCTGTGAGCAAGCGGATCTCAGCAAGAGGTCATTTCCTTCTCTGTGGTTTGCCGCGGAGCGAGCATTAAACCAGCATCCGCGTTCAGGTGTCTTGGGAGGAAGGACGAGCAAAGACTTGTGCAAGGGCCCGCCTGAGCCCCGTGTGATGCGTGCGGTCCTTTCCATTAGCGATAGTGTCCCGGGGCCGCTGTTCACAAATCACCACAAAATAGGCAGCGAAGAGCAAGAGAAACGCATCTTCTTGCAGTTCCGGAGGCCAGAAGTCTGAAATCAAGGTGTGGGCAGGGCCTCGCTCCCTCCCAACGCTCCAGGGGACGATCCTTCCTGCCTCCTCCAGCTCCTGGGGGTGCCATCATCCTCGGCTTGTGGCTGCATCACTCCCGGGTCTGCCTCCTCTCTGTGTCTTCTGCCTCCTAAGGATTCAGGGCTCAGCCTGACCCAGGATTAGCACCTTATTATTCTCCAGCCTCCCCTCAATCACATCTGCAAAGGTCCTACTTCCTAACGCGGTCACAATCTGAATCTATGGGTGGACATGAATATTAGGGAGATTCTTCAGCTACTACAACTGCTATTCTTGCTTGCATCGCTTCCTTCCCAGGGTGCCCTGACTGGTTCGTGTTCTCTTCCAACACCCTGGGGACACTCACAGGAAGCCGTGGCCCCAGGCATTGCGGATATGGTTTCTCCCTAACTCATTCAGCAGATCCCGGAGACGGACCTGGAAACGCTGCGTCGTCTTTTTCCTTCTGGGATGGAAAAATGTTCTCGTGGCTCCACCGGCCAGGGAGACATTCCGAGCATTGTGTTGCGCTGCCGTCAGGGGTTTGAATGCCCAAGCCCAGTTCTCCAGTGGGTCCTTTTGCTTGCAGAAAGAGCCCCCTTGCAGTGCCCACCCTGTGCCAGGGCTCTTTCAACGCTGCGGGGGGGGTGGGGGGGGGCTGCACATCTGGAAAAGCAGGTGACGAAGGGGGAAGGCCCGCTTCCCAGCCATCCTCCGTCCTGGGGTGCGACGTGCATTCTTTTCTTGGTCGTGATTTGGAAAATGTTCTGATTTAGAGAGGACTGCTGCCCCTATAAGAATTTTAAATATATTTCAATATTAAATGTAAATATACTCCCAAGACCAAGAGCACCCATCCTTGGGCATCCATTTCTCATCTGGGATGATTTCCTATCCCTCTTGGATTCCCTCGCCAGGAGGTCACTGGAGAAAGCTGCCGAAAACTAACGTTCCCCGTTTGTGATCTCCGTGGGAAAGGGGGTGCAACCAGCCGCGCTGGCAACACCGGAATGCAGGTTTTCCTGAAGGCTCGTGTCTATTCTGGGAAGTGGCTGTGGTTCTGTTAGGCTGTCTACTTACCAGAAAGTAAGGTGTCCTCGGGCAAAGGGTGGGGGCGGCCGCAGTGGGGTCCCCTCTTCTGTGTGGTTGTCTTGGTGATCCCCTACCGCGCATGGGGGCTGATCCCAGGCCATTCAGTCCACAAGCACTTATTGAGCACCTACTGTATGCCAGACACTGGGCTGGGTATCAGGAGAGGTAGCTTAGCTATGATTCCTCCTGTTGTTGCCCAACGTCTCTCAGGGAAGAGGAGCCCTTTGCTCACATGGATATAAAAGATAAAGGGCCAAAACTGTCAGAGGGCAGAGGGCTGGGGCTAGGGAAGGGCAGGAAGGTGCAGGGGTAAATCCGTGTTTGAGCCGGTGCTTACTGGACCATATTTAGTTCCCTGTTGGTCCCACCCTGACCAGATGGCCCTCTTGTCCTTCCTAAGCATTCGCTCCTCGGGCCAGGCCCAACTGAAATATCTGACCTTGGCCTCTGACCCCGGCCAGCCTGGACCCTGGACCCAGCTCCTCACTCAGCTCTGCCTCTGTGCTGTGGTTGTGATCTGTTCAGGGGCTCACCTGGTGCACAATGGCCATTAGCAGGACCCTTCCAGGGCCAGGAGTTTCTGGGCCAGGGCCAGCCCTGCCACTTCTGGCGGACCTCCCTGAAGCTGGCCAACCGACCCCGACCCTGGTTCCCATCTGTGCCATTCATGTGCTCATGGTCCACGCTGTCCTGTCTGCCACACTGTCACCTGCATGACTGGCTACTGCTGGGCACCCTCGGAGACCTGACCGGACCCAGGTTGCTGAGTGTCCCCTCCCTGTACCCCTGGTGGGGACAGTCCCCCCAGCCCTGGCCAGCTCTCATCTGGGCCCAGTCTGGGTCTACCACTAGGCCAGGCCTTCACAGCCTGCCTGTCTGTCTCCAGATGACCAGTGACAAGGGGTCTGTTTGGCCAGCAGTTCCCATGCATGGACAGTGACTGCAATTGACATGGCACAGCCCTTCCCTGTACACAGGTCATCTCGTGGTCACTCTTGTACTTGACCTTCATAAAGAGGAAGCAAGGACACTGACCTTGATGAAGCACCAGCTGTGAGCAAGCAAGCCCTAGGGCCCCCCTGAGCAAGGGCGTTGTTCCCTGTTTGCAGGTGAGGACACAGCCCAGTGCCTTCCCGGGCTGCTCAGGGAGTGAACGGTGGTGTCAAGGTGGAGTGGGAACCTGAGGACCATGGAGGGTTCTTTCTCCTCCTCCTCCCAGCGCCAGTGGGTCCCTCCCACCCTGTCTCCTGCTCCCTGGAGCAGAGTGCCTGTTCACTCTCGCCGAAGCCACCCACTCGTGAAGGGCACCTTGATGGGAAGCTGTGATCGTAGGCACAGAGGCTGGATGGGGCGCGGGTGGGAGCCCCACCTGCGTCTGGCAGGTTCACCCCGTGCCAGCTTCTCCTCGTCACAGCGCTTAGATAGATAAGGCATTCCAGCCTTAACAGCCCTCATTATCTGACCCAAATACCTCCTGCTGCAATTGAAGTCCACCCTGCGGACCCGGCCCTGAGTGACACGGAGGCCCCACCGCACACCCTGAGGGGTCGGGTAGGGGAGGTGCCCGGGGCCCACCTCACTGGCGCTCTGCCTCGATGCCCACTTCAAGAGAGACCCGGCCCTCAGATGACCCCCTCTCCTGAGCTGGGGCTGGAAGGATGGCGTGATGGACGGGGCGGGGCCACACCAAGCTCCTGGCCCTGGAGCCTTTGTAGGCTGTGCCCTCTCCCTTCAGGTCCCAGCTTTTATCCATGGACCCTGCTGTCGTGATGTGATCGGCTGTGAAATTAGGTTTGATGTCAGCCTTCTCCATTGCACTGTCAGAGGTTCCCAGGGCTGCTATCATGAAGTGCCACAAACCGGGTGGCTTAAAACAACAGAAATCCGTTCTCTCGCAGTCCGAGGCCAGAGGTGCGAGGTCCCAGCCTGGGCAGGGCCACGCTCCTGGTGGTGGCCGGACGCCGTGGCATCCCTCGGCCGGCAGCTCTTACCACCCAACCTGTCTCACTGTCCATGGCCTCTCTGTGTGTCTGCATCCCAACTCCCCTCACATAGGACCCGAGTCGTATTGGATTTAGGGCCAGGAGAACCTCACCTTAACTAAGTGACATCGGCAAGGCACCCGCTCACGCAGGGCACCTCGCCCTGGAAGGCGTGTGGATGTCTGGGGAGATGGGTGAGTGAGCAGGCAGAGAGCTGACCCTGCAGCCAGGCTGGAAATGAAAAGCCTGGGCATCCAGGAAAGTCCGGTCTGTGCTGATGATTTTTCTCTTTTCCTCTGCCTTCTCGTATGTTTTGATTCTTCTGTCTCAAATGTGAATTCTCTCAACTTCACCGCCCCTCCTCCATTCTCACTTCCTGTTTCCTGCCTCTCATCTGAGCTGTTTCAGAACTCGAAACCATCAGGGCCGAATAAGAAGCAATGGTGGGACTTTCTCCTGCGCCCTGACGCCACACAGGTCCCAAGCAGCTTCCTGTGTCACCCTGGGGCTGCTGGGCATGGACCCTTGAAAAGTGCTGGCAGGGAGAGCCCCGGGGCGCGATGCAGACCTGCCGTGATCGGAGGCCAGGCAGCCCTTCTCACCCCTGTTTTATTTCCACTTGTCTGCAGGGCAAACTCCTACACAGGCACCTTGCAAGGCCAGCTCTGACCTTGGGAGCTTTCTCCTTCACCCAAGAGGCTCTGAGCTCATCTCTGACTGTGTCTCAGAAAACCAGCAAGACTAATAGGGCTAGGTGCTTACTGCCACCAACGTCCTCGCTAGCTCCTCCCATCACAGTGTCTTAGTCAGCTGGGGCCGCCATAACAACATGCCACAGACTGTGACTTAAACACAGAAAGTTATTCATAGCTCTGGAGGATGGAAGTCCAAGATCGAGGTGACAGTACCGTCAGTTTCTGGTGAGGATTCCTCTTATCTTTCATATGGCCACCTTCTTACTGAGTCCTCACATGGAAGAGAGAGCGAGAGAGTGAGAGTGAATGAGAGAGAGAGAACGAGAAAGAGTGAGTGAGAGAGAAAGAGGGCTCTGGTGTCTCCTCTTGTAAGAGCATGGGTCCTATCAGACCAGGGTCCCACCCTTACGACCTCATTTTACCTTAATCCCTTTCTTACCCCTAATATAACTGACCTCAGGGTTAGGGCTTCAACCTACACATTTTGGGAGGACACAAACTTTCAGCCCATAGCGTACACACTGCAGTGGAGACTGTTGAACCTCTGTTCATAGGACCACAGAACTCAGAGCCTGAGGTGAGAAAGGCTCCCTCCCTCCACAGGTGGAGAAAGCAGGCAGAGCTCAACTCAGGTACCAACACTGAAAGCAGAGAGCCGGTTCATGTCCATAGAGACACTGGTTCCAGGGACAAGAAGCATGCTCATCCCGTGTGCTTGTGCATGTGTGTGAGCGTGCTGGGTGTACACACACGTGAGTGAAAGTATGCACATGCATGCATAAGTGTTCAAGCATGTGTGTCTGCATGTACACACCTACATGAGAAAGTGTGAGTGTGTGAGTGTGCAAGTGTGTGTGAGCATCTGCACAGCTACATGCACATATCAGTGTGGATGTGCGGGAGAGTGAAGGTGTGTGAGTGTGCATAGGTGAGACTGTCTTTGTTTGTGAGTGTGCATACATGAGTGTGAGTATGCGTGAGTATG
>NW_005871694.1:232676-247848 GCF_000147115.1 Myotis lucifugus | reverse complement strand
TGAGACTTACCCCTGTGCCCACCACAGTTCTCTTTCAAGGTGCATGAATTCATGCACTGGGCACCTAGTCTACAGATAAAATTCCTCTCTTCTCCTCTCTGGCAGTTGTCAGCGGATATTTTCTTGAAAGTCTAACTTACTGAACAGCCAAAGGGCAGGCCTGATATTACGGTTAGTCCTCAGATCTCGGGCGGCTGTCCGGGAGTGATGGCAGCGTCTCCAAGGTGGGGTGCACCCCCTTGGGAGATGCCTAAGGTGACCTATCGGAATGCAGTCAGAAAGTTTAGAATTTTTGTTTATATCTTTAAAGTTCTAATTAGCCATGGGCTGGGAAATAGAGAAAAGGTGTTCGATGATGCTATTGTGCAAGTTGGTGGGACCTGGAGAAGGGGGGTGACTGTCGGCTGGATGGCCCGGCAGGGTGGCCTCGGGTCAGCATCAGTCTGGCCTCTGAAGGCCTCACCCACTGGACCTTCACTGGGGGGAGGAGCTGCCGGTGCCAGAGGTGGTTCGGCATCCGCTCTCACCTGTGCACTGTCCTGTTCCTGGCAGCTTCTAGGTCAGGCCGCACGCTCCCGTTGTCCTGAGTCTGGACCAGTGGCCTCAGATGCAGCAGTGACCCTGAGCACTTGGGGTGTAGGCTCATCCAGAATGTGGAGTGAGACGGCGCTGTGGCTTGTCTTACACGTGGGGGGAGGGGCAGCAAGCCTCTGAGGGGGCGCCTCTCAGCTCCAGGGGGAGAGCCTTGTCCTCCACCTTCGCTGCCCAGAGGCCTGGCCTGTAGCAGGGGCCTCACAGACGCCCGGGGAAGGGCTGCATGAGATCAGACGGCTGCTGTGCAGGAGTGGGATGCGGCTGGGTGACGCCCTGGATCAGCTCTGTACCCTGCGCCCCTCCTGTGCTGAGGAAGATCCCAGTGGAACTGGCCGGTGCAGAAGCAGGGCGGCCTGGACCGCAGAGGGCGGGGCTGTAGGGGCGAGGAAAAGCTGTGTCGGGACCTCTGGGTGCTCTGTCCTGGGCACAGGGCTCTGAGCAGAGGTTTGGCAAGGCCACCTCATGTCCAGGTTTGCCAGGACAGCCAGGTGTGCACCTGAGGCCCTGGCACAATGGACTATGTACATGCCTCCTTTCACTCTCAGAGCTAACCCCACTTGCTGGCAAATTACCTGGACAGGCTGTGCACAGAGAGTGACACAGGCAGGGAGGAGAGAGCTGCTGGGGCTGAGCTGGTTCCACAGCCTCCACAAGGTTCTCCCCTGTGCCCCGGCTCTGTCCTGGTGTCCTCCAGTCTGCGGGCCGGGTCTGGGAGTGTCGGGCGCTGTTCCTTCTTTGTAGAGTCCAAGTCAGCCTAGTTTGATGTTCTGCCCGGCCAACATGAAAATACTATTATTAAGTTAGAAGAGGCCATGGCCAGTGTTGCTCAGTGGTTAAAACAATAGCCCACCCATTAAATACTCATGGGTTCAATTCCTGGGCAAGGGCACGTACCTGGGTTTCAGGTTCAGTCCCCAGCCCCAGTTGGGGCTCGTGCAGGCAGCAACCAATTGATGTGTCTCTTTCACATCAATGTTTTTCTCTTTCTCTCCCTTTTTCTCTCTCTCTTTCTCCTTCTTTCTCTCCTTCCCTCCCTCCCTCTCCTCTCTCTAAAAAGCAATGGAAAAAAATCCTCAGGTGAGGTTTAAAAAAATGTGGTCATCTGTCCCCTAACACATTCCTGTCCCAAACATGCTTTTTCTTCACCCTGCAGCCGCCCAGAAGCTCAGGGGGAAAGTCAGAATAGCCAACGTCAGGTATTCCGAATCCTTCCGCAACGCCAGCAGCAAGGAATCCCAGGATTTCCTAGAGCTATTCTTCAGGATGGTAAGTTGGTGAAATCGTCCTTACTTCTTTGCAGATGTGAAGGAGGGAGGTGGGTGGAATCCTAGCTGCAGCCCAGCAGGATTTAGACCCTCTTTTCGGAAGGAAGCTAGGACTTCTGGCTCCGGCGTGGGGCTGGGTGTCCCTGGGTCTGCTATTAAATAGACACATCAGTAGATGGGAGACATACCTTGTCCTTTGCTGCCTCCTTGCCTCACACTGTTTCCTGCTCAGTGCAACTTTATCCAGGTGGGACCCCTTGAAGCAGAAAGCCCCTCCCCTGCCTTAAAAAGAACACTTAAAAAAAAAAGAGAGATCTATTTCATATACCACAGGACGCAGGGTTTTAAAGTGCACAGTTCAGTAGTTTGGACTGTATTGTATTCATAAAATTGTGCAACCATCACCACCTTCTAATTCCAGAATATTCCATTACCGCCCCCCCCCCAAACCCTACCCATTAATAATCACTTTCTATTCTCCCTTCTCTCTGCTCCTGGCAACCACTAATGTGCTTTCTGTCTCTGTGGTCTTGCCTGTCCTGGACATTTCATAGAAACAGAATCATACCATATGTGACCTTTTGTGTCTGGATTATTTCACTGAACATACTGTCTTCAAGGCTCACCCATGTTGTAGCATGTGCAGAACTTCATTCAGGAAACCATTTCCTCTGACTGGCTGAAGAATATTCCAGCATGTGGATGGGCCACATTTTGTTTATCCTTTCACTCATTAGTGGGCATTTAGGTTGTTTCCAATTTTTACCTTAAAAAGTTATCTTCCTGCTCTTTCTTGCCCTTCCTCTGCCATCTCGTCGGCATTCTTTGGGATGGTATGTTGTTACGACTTAGGGTAGCAATCTCAATGTTATTTTTGATGGAGGTTAGACTACCCTTTGTTGAATAGAGAACACGCTTGTCATGACCTAGTGACTTACTTGCACAGAAATCTCATGGATGCTAGCTTTTCCGTATCCTGGGCGTTTGAGATACAGAATAGCCAGAGTTTAGCGGCGCCATCTAGTGGTGGAGTGTGAAGACGTGCCGGCGCCTTAGCAATGCAGGTGGCCTCACCTTTGATTCTGTTCAACCCTGTCAGCATCACTTAGTGATAAAACGGTCACACAGCCTCCAGGAACTGTCCAATTGAGGCTCCCCAGGATCTGGGACGCCACATTATTTATCCTGGGACCCCCAGCTCCTGGTCCAGTGCGTGGGTTCCAGAGCTGTTGACTCATTCATGTATCCATCTGCTTTAGGTTAAAGATAGCTACACTGAGATTGAGCAAACACTGAAATCAGTCCACATCGCTCTGGTGGTCACGCGAGGGAGCTCCATTTCCACCCCGAGTTTCTTGATTAACATTTCCTCTTTAAACCATTTCCTCATTTGCCAATTTTTGGGGATAATTTTTGTTTGTTTTTTATTTAGAATTTCAGGATAGCAAATAAGGGTGCCACTTATCTCATTTGTAGGACTTTAAGACAAGTTCTGGGAAGTTGTGGGTTAATTCAGTACCTTGTTCTTTGTAACTGCCTAGCAAGGAGCCTGGAACTTGGTTTGAGATGGGTTTGAAAGGCAATTGAAGGTGGCATTGATCCAAGACTGTGACAGATCCCTCTTAGGAAGTCTCAGAAGAGCAAAAGAGACAGAGAGAGGGAGGGAGAGATAGATGATTATAGATATATGATTGCTAGCTAGCTGGCTAGATGATAGATGATAGATGATAGATAATAGATACATAGACGATAGGTAGATAGATAACAGTTTACTGTTCAATTAATAATGTCAGCCATGTGACTGCAGGCAGCTCCTGGTCTCTGGGCCTCTGCAGCCTTTGGTGGGTGACACTAGATGCTCAGGTTGACTGTCCCCAGGCTGGGAAGTGAATCCTGGGCTTGAGCGCCTCCTACAGGGCAGAGGCGGCAAGGCTTTTTCCGTGACAGCAAAGTCTGGAGGTGCGCTTTCCATAGTGTGGGCTCCTTAAAGCTAATCACCATGTCTTCCTGGGCATTTCGGCCATGCTGGGCTGGACTGGAGTAATACCATGTGTGGTGTAAGGTGCTGTCCAAAGTGATAGAATAAGAAACGGCTTTCAGAGGCAGGAACCGCCTGCCCCAACAGGGTGCTCACAGGAAGCAGTTTTTGGAAAGGCAGGGAGGAGGATTAGAGGGAAAATGTGTCATATCAGGAGCAAAAGGATTATTCTAGGAAAAACAAAGTGAGTGACCACTCATCTAGGCCCCCGCCCCCATGGCTCTGAGCTGCTGGGGGCAGATCCCAAGGCCACTGTGAGTGAGAAGCCCCTAGGGTAGGGCAGCCCCATCCGGACAGCTGGTTAGGGGCAAACAGGGCTCTTCTCAGGATCTCAGACCCACAGGCACTGGGACTGGGCCCAGGCCCGGCCTGCAGCTTTGCCCTGCTGCTGCCTGCAATCCCAAGAGGAGTTCTTTTCACCGGTTCTGTCTCTCTGAAGGTGCGCGAGTCCCTGTCACCCACCATGCGCCAGCACCTGGACGCGGGCGGGGTGCGCGTGGAAGTGACCCGCATCGCCAATGGCAGTGTCGTGGTGGAGTTCAGCCTGCTGATCGTCGCGGACTTGGAGGTCCAGGCGGTGTCTGCCGCGTTCCTCGCCGCCTTTCAGAACGCCTCTCTGCTGGAGGTGGACAGAGGGGACACCTTCATCGGGGGTACGTGTTGGTCTGGCCTGGTGGAGGCTCACCGGGTCTGGAATGCGAGGCAGCCAGCTCCCAGCTGCTGCCTTTGTTTCTGAAAGGTGTCGCTCCGCGTGCTCCCTCTCCGGGGCTTCCCGGCATTAGATGGAAACGGGAAGCAGGACTCTCCTCTCGCTTTTTGCTCCTATGTTGTTGTTTGTATTTATGACTTACGGGTTGAGAACAGCCTCTGGTGAACATGGGGTGCTGCTCCCTGGGCGCAGGCTGCGTCCTGCCCCCGCCCCTCCTCCACTGCTGTTGCCATGGGCCCAGGGCAGACCCGTCCCGCTCTGCAGCCAGACTTCCTCCAGAGCACGGTTGCCAAGGAGATCCTAGTGAAAATAATTGAAAAGCAGGGAGAAAGGGCAACTGAGATGCTCTCCCCAGATGGTCTTAGTCAGCTCAGCTGTCACAATAAAACACGCAGATGGGTGGCTCACACAGCGGACATGGTCTCACAGTCCCGGTGGCCAGAAGTCCAGGCTCAGGTGCCAGCCAACCTGGTTTCTGAGGAGAGTCCACTTCCTGGCGTGTGTCCTCAGAAGGAGAGCCCCTGGGTGACTCTTCACGTAAGGACACCGATCCCACCAGATCAGGACCGCACCGCCATGACCTCCTTTAACCTGAATTACCCCCGAAGGCCTGTCTCCAAACACCGTCACATGGGGGTTAGGGCTTCTGCAGGTGAACGTTCAGGGGCACAGGCCAGTCCACAGCACGTATCCCACTTGAAAATCGTGATAAAGGGCTTGCAGGAACCTGCATAAAAAACCAAAGACAGCATAGATGAATATGTTTCTGAATTTTTGGAGTAAGAAGTGTTTTCCAAGTTTAAAAGCAGAAGGAAAACAAGCCCACAGAAGAAAGACTGGAATATTTGATTCCATGAAAATGTAATCTTTTATGTCAAGCAAACAAAATAAAGGCGCCCTTGTAACGCAAGCAACAAACCAAAGTATAATTTTAATAATGTGACAAGAATGACACCCTAAATAGAGAGAGAGAGGTCACATGCATCGGTCATATCCGTTTTGTTCAGCAAACCTGCACGACTGTTAGTAAGTAACTGAGCACAGGAACCAAAGGCAGGTGTCTTGTTTTCGGGGCCCCGCGCCTGAGACCAGGGGTTGGGTGGGGCCTGCTCACCTCCTGGCTGCTCTGATCTGACACTGCTTTGCCCAGTGTCTCCCCCGCACCTCCCAACCCCGGGACCAGGAATTCTTCCAGAACAGCCCCTGCAGCCCGCTGACACCTGCCCCCACCCCATCCCTGTCTCCAGAACAGATAACTTGGATAATTTTTAACTTTCTCTGAGATGCACTTTCCACGCGGCTGTCTGTAAACAGCCGGCAGGGTACCCCTCTCCACAGCCCTCAAGCCCACTGAGAAGGTCTGTTTTGTTCCCGAAATGTCGCACAGATTTCGATGAGTGTGAGAGCAGGGAGGACGACTGCGAACCTGGCACAGTCTGTCGCAACACTCTCGGGTCTTTCACCTGCAGCTGTGTGGGAGCTGCCCCCGACTTCCCTGTAGAATATTCTGGAAGACCCTGTGAAGGTAACATCCTCCCGGTCCCTTTTCTGGAATGCTGTCGGTAATCTGTCCTGTGGAAAGAAGCAAAGTGCCTCTTTTCCAAATGAGGTCGGCCTATTTTATGTCCTGGGCAAGTTGCCCGGTGTGTGTGTGTGTGTGTGTTTGTGTGCGCGTGCACATGTACCCATGTGAGTGTGTGTGTGCGCACATGTACCCGTGTGCATGTGCACATGTTTGTGATGCTGTCCCTTCACATCCTCTCATATGTCTCCAGTCTTCTCGGTGGTGCCTCATCTCCCCAAATGATTCTTCTGATGACTGAGATGAGAAAACACACTCAGAACCGAGGTGTGTTTTCTTGCAAAACGTACAGCCCATGAGACAAGCACCATGTGCGAGACGTTTCTCCTCAGCCCCTGTCTCCACTCAGCACTTTCCCCATCCAGTGGGGCTGTGGTGAATTCAGCATTGACTCTGAGATGATGCCTGCCATACAGGGATCTGTGGTCAAGTGGAGGGAGACAGACGTTTATATGAGTAAACACAGTGTCACAGGGAATGTGGAATGTGCCCTCCTGCTTGAGGTAGAAACAGGAGGCCCAGAAGAGACTAAGTTGTTTCAGCCCCATGTGTGTGGTCAGGGAGGGCTTCCTGGAAGAGGTGCCTTAGAGCTGGTCTCAAACGATGGCTAAGATAAGCACTGGGCAGAGGGGGCCGTGGTGGGTGGGGGCAACAGTGAGAACAGCACTGTTCAAGGTGGGCATGGTCCAGGCATGCAGCTGGGCTAGCTTCAAAGTGGGTGCCTGCAGGAGATGGGTGGGAGGAGTGGGAGGCAGGCTGCCAAGAGCAGTGGGTGAGGCCAGTTGGGAAGGCTGCAAATGCCAGGAGCAGTGATTTGGACTGCAGGCTGGAGGCAGGGAGAGCTAGGTGAGGCAGCAGAGTGATGGCTGAGACCCCCCGCTCCCCCACACACATACACCTTGAGACAAAAGATGGCAGGTGCTGAGGTAGCAGGCAATGGGGCCGGGCTGTAGAGGAGGGCCCAGGGGACAAGCTGAGATGTGTCTTGGGCCTGCTTCCTGCAGGCCAGGGAGGGAGCCCAGGGAGAATGGTGGGCGCCTTTAAGGAGCCTCTTCATTCTTCCAGAGGGTGAAACGGAGAGTGCTTTGGGGGCAGCAGGGAGCTGGAGCAGGAGCGAGGGACTCAAGGATCCAGAGAGTAAACATCACGAACTCATCTTAGAGACAGGACTCGGGGACTCCCGAGGGTAGATGGCTTGTCCCAAGTCCATGGGCTTGGCACCTGCCCAGCCTGGGCCTGGGAGAGGCTAGAAGAGGCTGGGAGGGCAGGAGGCCCCTCGATTCCCTGGCCCACAGGGCCCCTGGGTAGCCAAGCCGAGCCCAGCTACCTGGGTTGGCAGAAATGTGCAACACATGTGTGCATGCAGCCGTGGCTGGAATGTGCAGTTCCCAGGCGTGTGCTGTGGGGGCAGGGGCTTCCCCGTGGGCTCTCCACCCTCAGTGCCGGCCTCACAGTCCAGACTCACATCACAGTCCCCGAACGCAGACCCACAAGCTGCTTGTCTCCTCGTGTCTTGTAGGTGACTCTTCTGGAAACACAACCCAGGCCCCCGGGTCTTCTGTGGGCCCCGGCCCAGAGCAGCCCCCCACCCCCGCAGAAACCAGGGCGGCCTCCGTGCAAGGGGCCAGCCCGGCGCCCCAGGACCCACCCCCGCGGCTGAACCTGACGGGAGCGGTCAGGGTGCTCTGCGAGATCGAGAAGGTGGCCATCGCCGTCGAGAGGCGCTTCCTGCGGCAGGAGTCCATCCCCGAGTCCTCCCTGTACCTGGGGCACCCGTCCTGCAACGTGAGTGACAGCAACAGCACACACGTGTTCCTGGTGGCCGCGTGGAGCGAGTGCGGCACCCTCGTGCAAAGCGTAAGTCCTGGGCGGGGCCGTCCAAGCTGTCCGGACCCCGATACGGGGAGGGCCCGCACTGACCTGGGGACCGGAAATCCTCTGTACCCTGAGATCCTGACTCTAAGTGAGGGACTCGCAAAGGAGTCAGGATAGGGCCGAGTTCTCACTGCAGATTGGGCTGCACCTTAGAACCAGGAGGGACCTGAGAGCCCCGCCCTGCCAGGATTCTGGTGCAAAGGGCCTGGGGCACATTCGAGAGTCAGGGTGCAAAACAGCCTCTGGGGAGTCTGATGTACAGGCAGAGCCAGTGGGGAGGAAAGGGGGAGGGAAGCTGGAGCCTATGTGTGCACGTGAGCATCCATGTGTGCACGTGAGTGTCCATGAGTGAGAATATGTGTGTGTGTATGTGTGCGTGTGTGCATGCATGTGTAACTATGGTTTGTATGAGTGTGCATGTGTGAATGTGTGTGTAGCTATGGTTGTATGAGTGTGCGTGGGTGAATGTAGCTATGGTTGTGTGAGTGCGGGCATGTGTTGGAGGATTTGCCATGGGCAGAGCTGCCCAGCTCCTGCTGGCCATGCTCCTGCAGGCTGTTCCCAAGTGTGGGTCCGCCGCTGTGGTGGGCGAGGGGGCCCGGAGTCAAGGCTGCCATGTCGGCTCGCTCCCTTTGATTTTCTGAGCTGGGCAAACACCTGGCTTAGCAGTTACAGTCAGCTGGGTTCAGGGCCTGGTCAGAGCAGAGGGAAATTCATCTCCTATGAGTCACGCCAGCCCTGGAATCCACACAAGTTCTCGATGTTCTTTGACGTTTGTCAAAAGCTAAGTTTGCCTTGAAGACTTATTTGTACAAACTGATGGATTACACACAGCAGGTTCCACCTTACTTTTTTTTTTTTATTAAGCAGTTTACATTTTATTCACCCCCAGGTTAAAAGAAAAAGGATCACAGCCCTAACTGAGTTGGCTCAGTGGATAGAGCGTCTGCCAGCAGACTGAAAGTTCCCGGGTTCAATTCTGGTCAAGGGCACGTACCTTGGTTGCAGGCTCCTTCCCAGCTCAGGCCCTGGTCAGGGCGTGTGCAGGAGGCAACCAATCGATGTGTTTCTCTCACATCGATATTTCTCTCTGCCTTTCCCTCTCTCTTCCACTCTCTCTAAAAATCAATAGGAAAATATCCTAGGGTGAGGATTAAAAAAGAAAAAAAAAAGGAAAAAGGTCACATTTCTCTGTTTGATTACTCTAAACCGGTCATGCAGACATGACTATGAAGAGACACAAATTCACCCATGCCCCCAAAAGCTTCGCTTGAGAACAGAATCATCTTCGTAAATACATGTAAGATCCTTACAAAGATAGAAGGGGATTTCTCTGTTTTTCCTGAGACACTTTGCAAAATGCTGACCGAGTCCTCCCTGTACCTGGTGTCTCTCCTCTGGCCCATCAAAGACTTGGCCTCGGGACTGAGTTAAATCTAAGAGGAACAGGAGTTTGTTTGGCTGAAAACCCACAGGGCCTGCAAGCATCTTGCAGACAATTCCTCCCAAATACGGAGATGCAAACACAGGCCTATTTTTAAAGAAGCCAACACAAAAGATTGGCATAAATTCAAAAGGGATGAAAGGCTTCCGTGAGGGACCCATCCGTTAAGAACTGCACACCTTTGGTCCTAGAAGCTACTGCATTGCTAGTCACTACTCAAGAAAATGAATTCTAAACATGAACCTGGTTTTCAGTAGGTCAGATTTTGCTCCTTATATAAAATCCTAGAGCAAATCTAATAGCTTTCAAAGACGTGCTAGTGGCTCTGATGTAATCGACTTTACCAAAGTCTGTCCAGTAGCAACGAAGGAGCTGCAGAAGGGGAAAGAGACTTCTCTTCAGTGGCTCCCTCTTCAGAACCATTGAAAGCCGCCCCTTCCCCTCACACTCCGTAAGCCTTGCCCCCTCCAGCGTTCTGTTCTTAAACCCTCTCACGCTGGAGCCTGGCTGGCCACTGGACTCCTTGTCTCTCGGATTCATGGGTCCCGTGAGTCATGTGAGCCTGGGAATTTTCACTTTCAGCAAACACTGCACGGGCAGCCTTATCAGGGTCAGAGGTTTTGTCTTACAGCGCACCGTCGGCCTCGCTCGCGCCTCCTCCGAGAAGTCCAGCGGCTTCTTCTGTTCTTGGCTTGTTTCAACAACGCTAATTGGACTTCTTCACTGTCCCCAATTTTCAAAAAACCCTGCCCCTCGTTTCCTCCTCAGTCGATGGTTCTGACGTGCTGACTTCACACAAAATTTCCCTTGTCTAGTTCTAAACCGGTGAGGCCGGCGAGCTACCCGCAGGGCAGTGCCCACTGTGAACTGTCAAGAGCTGCTGGTCACCACGGCAGGTGACCAGCTGCCCTCGGAGGGCCCTGTGCTCTGTTCTGGTGACAACTTCGGGGGTGTCAGTAGGGGACACGGGAGACCCACCACCGTGACAGTCAGACTCCAGGCCACGAGCCAGCAAAGTGCTTCCAACAAATAGTTAGAACTTCAGGTATTTTGTCCAACAACAGACTTCAGTGTAGTGATGACACCCACTTCCCCTCCCCCCCTCTCCCCTTCAGGCCCTCCATCTGGTTTCCCTGTCTTGCTGCAGTCTCTTAGAAAAGCCCATTTCCAGGCCAGCTGTCTGAAATTTCCTCTTCTTTCTGCTCAACCTCCACATGCCAGCAACCAGACTTAACCCCAGCAGACAAGGGAACAGGCCTCTTTGTGCTTGAAACAAATTGCTCCACACCTTTGCTCAGAGCAGGGGTGGGGAACCTCCACATAAGGCCCGTGAAATCATTTGGTCTGGCCTTGCCAAGGCAGCAGGAGTGAGGTCATTAAATGTTCGACTCAATAGAGCAGGCTAATCTTTAGGTTGACCATTCTGTATGGCCTAGGAATGATGTGATAAATATCCAAATGGCCCTTGGCAGAGAAAAGGTTCCCCATCCCTGGTCACTTCATTAACATCGACAGGCTTAACATTGTTCCCCGGAGACTCAAGTCTGCAGTTCAGCCGCGTTGTCACTTGTGCACCCTCGTCCTCACCAGGATCATGTTCTTTCCTTCCGTTTCTCTTCTGGATCTTTGCTTGGTGTTGTTTCCCAGACTAGAGAACTTAGAAGGAGTGCTGGCTGGCTCGGCCGCAGGCCTTTACCAGGTTAACTCTTGATTCTTCCGGTGAGGGCCCTGTGCTCTCATTTTCAGAAATGTTCATGGGATAATCTGGTGGGGGTGGGGGTCAGATGTGTTATTGTGGGTACACCCTGATCTAGACCACCTCTATCCTCCTCCAGTGAGGAAGCTGGCACTGGACATAGGCATCAGCCAGCCCCTGGACTTCACCCTCTCTATGACAGTTTACGTTAGAAAAAAATAATTTGGGTTTTTTTCTGTAATATTTTATTTATTTTTTACAGAGAGGAAGGGAGAGAGATAGAGAGTTAGAAACATCAATGAGAGAGAAACATCAATCAGCTGCCTCCGGCACACTCCCCACTGGGGATGTACCCGCAACCAAGGCACATGCCCTAGACTGGAATCGAACCTGGGACCTTTCAGTCCACAGGCCGACGCTCTATCCACTGAGCCAAACCGGTTAGGGCTCATTTGGGTTTTTATATTTTGGGGGGAAAAGCTTTTAAGAAGACCCCTCCCCAGCACCCCTACTGGGGTCCTGCTGGGGCCCTGCTGGGGCCCAGGAACTCGCTCATGCCCCACTTGGTTTGTCTCAGAACATGACGAACACGGTGGTGAGGACCACGCTGAGGAACGACCTGTCCCCCGAGGGCATCATCCACCACCTGAAGATCCTGAGCCCCATCCGCTGTGCCTTCCGCAACGATCTCCTGACGTCATCGGGCTACACCCCGGAGTGGGGGTGAGTGGAGAGGCGCCCCCCCTCTCCCCAGTGCGCGTTCCTCTCTAGCACCCTCGCTGTGGGTTTCCTTAGGGTTCCAATCACTTGAGGGCCATCTGAGAGACTGAATACACAACGGATGGTGCCAGGACTTGGCTAATAATGGCCAGCTTTCTTCAACCTTGTTCCCGCTTCCAACTCAGGACCGACCCAAGGAAGCCATATATGTTTCTCTAATCAACCACATAGGACATCCCACTTATAGCAAGCCTGCCCACAGCTTCCCCCCTCTACCTGCCTGTCTTTGAGTCTCCATCAGTCAGGCGATGGGACTGAGCCCCCGCTGCCACCAGTTCAGAATAAATAGCCTTTCTTGCTTGTCCTCCTTTGGGTTTTATTTCCACGCTTCTTTGAGGTTGCTTTTTGGGGAGGAATGGGGCTGAGAGGGATCCCAGGAGGGAACCTCCAGCAAACTGCTCCCTCCGCAGGGTTTACACCATCATTGAGGACCTCCATGGCGCTGGAAATTTTGTCACAGAAATGCAGTTGTTTATTGGGGACTCTCCTATACCTCGGAATTACAGCGTGTCTGCCAGCGACGACATCAAGATCGAAGTGGGGCTCTATAAACAGAAAAGCAACCTCAAGGTGGTCCTGACCGAGTGCTGGGCAACGCCGTCCAGTAACGCCAGGGACCCGGTCATGTTTGGCTTCATCAACAACAGGTAGGGGTTCGGGTGGGCCTTGGGCATTGCTGCCCCCCTTGCTGGTGGCCAGCTTTGGGCCTCTGAATTTCCAGACTTGTACGTGCATGGACCTGGGTTTTAGGTAACACCCCACAGGAGACCCTTTCCTCTCAGGAGCTGGAGATCTAGCCATCCCTGCCTTCCAGGGAGCCTGGTGGGGATGCTCCATGTGCAGCCAGATGTATTGTAACTCTCTCGTTTTGGAACAAGGATAGGAGGACCAGTTTATAATTAATGAGTCACCTTTTCTCTCCTCCCAGCTGCCCCATCCCCAACACACATACCAACGTGATTGAGAATGGGGACTCCAACAAGGCCCAATTTAAGCTGAAAATTTTTTCCTTCATCAACAACTCCATAGTCTACCTGCACTGCAAACTCCGCATCTGCATGGAGACCCCCGGAGCCACGTGCAAAATCGTAGGTGTTGGGTGTTTTACGTTTCTGTCTGGGTCCTCGCTCCCTCTTGTTATGAGGGGGGTTGCTGTGTTATCCAGGGCGTGGTTGGCTCTGAGAAGAGGTGCTGGGCCCTGTAGATGTGGCCCCTAAAAGGCAGGAAATGGCATTTTAACAGTGGGCACCATTGGGGGAGGACCGACTTAGCTGGGTGTCACCTTAGTCCTTCTTGAGGCCATACCATCTGCTGGCCGTCACGTCAGAGCTTCCTTGTCATGAGGCTGTTGCACTTCTCAAGGCGATTTAATGCATATTTAGGTGCAAAAGTGTTATTTTAATTTCACTTTATTTTTAGCTACTTTGATGGAACACTGCTGATTCGTAGCCACTGTGACATTCAATCAGGTGTTTCTCCTTCCCTATGTGCAGCATTCATGCTGGGATTATGAATAATTTTACATTCTCATTTTCTTTGACCTTTGAATTCAAAATGTGCTTTGAGTCCTGAGATTTGAAAGCTCTCCTTCATACCAGTGACACGTATGAGAAGTGACTGTTGTGTGTTGTTTGGGGCCAAGGACAGTGTAGGGGGCTCTGTTGGCCGCTGATCGGACCACTGCGTGTCTCTCTGCAGGTCTATGCTTGTCCCTCTGGTTTTCCTAAGGTTTTCCTGCACAATCCACCTCCGAGCGTCAGTAGGTCATGGATGAGCGAAATCCAGTGACGGTCGGTTTTGTTGATGTCACTTTTATCAAGCAGTAGATCTGCTGGAGCACGGGAGGAAAGGGACACAGGCTCCCGATGACGGCCAGCTAAGGGCGCGGAGGAGTCTGCACCTAGTTGCACTGGCCCCACAGAGATGCTGAGAGTATTAATAGCCACAGTGGCAGTCCCCAGATTCTTTACAACATGAGCTCCACACATTCCTTCCCAAGTTACTTGAGGATGGCCATTGTATTGGTTTCCTGTGGCTGCTGTACAAAGTACCCCAGAGGATTGGCTTAAGCAAGAGAAATTTGTTGTCTTCCAGTCCAGGGGGCTGGAAGTCCAAGACCAGTGTGTGGACAGGGCTGCTTCCTTCTGGCTGAAAAGGAGGATCTGTTCGGTCAATCTCCGAGGCTTGTAGAAGCCCATCTTCTCCCTCTATGTGTGTCTGTGTCTGTGTTCAAATTTCCACTTTGGATAAGGACACAGTCATATTGGATCAGGACCCACCCTAGCGAGCTCGTCTTAACTTGAACATCTGCAAAGACCCTGCCTCCAAATAAGGTCACATCACAAATACTGGGAGTTAGGGCTTCAACATCTTTTGGGGACATATGAGCCCACAGTGGGTTTAGGCAAAGGCATTAAAAGGAACACATGGTTGCAGTAGGCTGTAGAGATGCGAAGGTGACTCTGAGAGCTTTGTTGAGAAATATCCCCGAACCATGGGATAAAGGGACCAGCACTGGTAACTAGAGACAGCTCGAGGGGCTGCTGCCTCTCATTGCTCTTGTGCACCTCCTTGCGGCCAGCCCTTCCTCCCTTTCACACTGGGCAGAGCATGTGGTCCAGGTGGTCCTGGTGGTCCAGGTGGTCCAGTTGGTCCAGTTGGTCCAGATGGTTCAGGTGGTCCTGGTGGTCCAGGTGGTTCAGGTGGTCCTGGTGGTCCAGGTAGTCCAGGTAGTCCTGGTGGCCCAGGTTGTACAGGTGGTCCTGGTGGCCCAGGTGGTCCAAGTGGTCCAGGTGGCCCAGGTGGTCCAGGTGGTCCAGGTGGTCCTGGTGGTCCTGGTGGTCCAGGTGGTCCAGGTAGTCCAGGTTGTCTTGGTGGTCCAGGTTGTCCTGGTAGTCCAGGTGGTCCAGGTTGTCCTGGTGGTCCTGGTGGTCCAGGTGGTCCAGGTTGTCCTGGGGGTCCAGATTGTCCTGGTGGTCCAGATTGTCCTGGTGGTCCAGGTGGTCTAGGTTGTCCTTGTGGTCCAGGTTGTCCTTGTGGTCCTGGTGGTCCAGGTTGTCCTGTTGGTCCTGGTGGTCCAGGTTGTCCTGTTGGTCCAGGTGGTCCAGGTTTTCCTGGTGGTCCAGGTGGTCCAGGTGGTGTTGGTCGTCCAGGTTGTCCAGGTGGTCCAGGTTGTCCTGGTGGTCCAGG
>NW_005871694.1:219698-232239 GCF_000147115.1 Myotis lucifugus | reverse complement strand
CAGGTGGCCCAGGTCGTCCAGGATGTACAAGTGGCCCAGGTCGTCCAGGTTGTCCTGTTGGTCCAGGTTGTCCTGGTGGTCCTGGTGGTCCAGCTGGTACTGGTGGTCCTGGTGGTCCAGGTTGTCCTAGTGGTCCAAGTGGTCCAGGCAGTCCAGGTGGTCCAGGTGGTCCTGGTGGTCCAGGTTGTCCTGGTGGTCTAGGTTGTCCTGGTGGTCCAGGTGGTCCTTGTGGTCCAGGTTGTACAGGTTGTCCTGGTGGTCCTGGTGGCCCAGGTTGTCCAGGTTGTCCTGGTGGTCCATGTTGACCTGGTGGTCCAGGTTGTCCAGGTGGTCTAGGTTGTCCTGGTGGTCCTGGCGGTCCAGGTGGTCCAGGTTGTCCTGGTGGTCCTGGCGGTCCAGGTGGTCCAGGTTGTCCTGGTGGCCCAGGTGGTCCAGGTGGCCCAGGTGGTCCATGTGGTCCTGGTGGTCCTGGTGGTCCAGGTGGTCCTGGTGGTCCAGGTGGTCCAGGTGATCCAGGCAGTCCAGGTGTTCCAGGTTGTCCTGGTGGTCCAGGTGGTCCAGGTGATCCAGGCGGTCCAGGTGGTCCAGGTTGTCCTGGTGGTCCAGGTGGTCCTGGTTGTCCTAGTGGTCTAGGTGGTCCAGGTGGTCCAGGTTGTCCTGGTGGTTCAGGTGGTCCAGATTTTCCTGGAGGTCCAGGTTGTCCAGGTGGTCCATGCAGTCCTGGTGGTCCAGGTGGTCCAGGTGGTCCAGGTGGTCCAGGTTGTCCAGGTGGTCCATGCAGTCCCGGCGGTCCAGATGGTCCAGGCCTTTGCAGCCCTCCTTCTCCCTGGCTGAGCTCATTCATTGCGATTTCATGTCTCCAGCAGGGAAAAAAAATCTATGAATCAGGGTACCATTCCAGAGACTCGGTACATTTCTCATAAGCGTTGTTGCACTAATTGAATTTCTCTCCTTTAAAAAAAACAAAAACAACAGAATTGCAATGACTTTCGGTCGCTGAGAAGTGGTGAACCATCGGAAACACACCAGATGTCCTGGGGACCCCTCATTCGGTCTGACGGTGAGTTGGTGCCTTGGTTCAGAAAACTAAAGAAAAGACACCACCAATTCCATTTCATTAGCATGTAAACCAAAAAGCAATTCCTTGGAACACGGAGCTCGTAAGATTTTCCCTAAAGACTCATAATTAGTAACAATGCCAGCTAATGCTCACGGAGAGCACCGACTTCCCAGCACTGCGCTCCGTTCTGTACGCACAGAATGTAATTTGCTCTTCTCAGCAGCCCTGCAAGGTCAGAGCTATTACCATGCCCATGTTGCAGATGAAAAGACCGAGGCTTCAGCAAGTGTGCACATGGTTAAATAATGCATGTTTGGGTAAGGGGCAGGCAGTTAAGTTTCCTGACACTGGATAATTGCATGCAGTGGGTTGTTACCAGGAAGGAACTCAGTCTATAGGCAGGACAAATTCTGTGTATTTGCGCGCGTGTGTGTGTGTGTGTGTGTGTGTGCGCGCGCGCAAATGCATGTGAATGGGGAAGCTGTTGTATTTTAGGCTTTGCTAAATCAGAAGATGCAAAACAAAAAAATGGCACTGTTGTTCTCTCTCAGTATAAAACTTCCATCAGCCAATGTGAAACTCACCATTAGTTTTCTAGGAAAACGTTTTCCTTTCTTTGTGATCTAGCCTATTTTTATTTTTATTTATTTATTTTTTGTTAAACCTCACCTGAGGATTTTTTTCTATTGCTTTTTCAGAGAAAGTGGAGGGAGGGAGGGAGGGGGAGAGAGAGACAGAGAGAGAGAGAGAGAGAGAGAGAGAGAGAGAGAGAGAGAGAGAGAAACCTAGATGTGAGAGAGACACATCGACTGGTTGCCTCCCACATGCACCCTGGCCTGGGGCAGGGAGCAAACTGGCAACCCAGGTACATGCCCTTGACTGGAAGTTGAACCCACAACCCTTCGGTGCATGGACTGACATTCCAACCACTGAGCCACACCAGCCAGGGCTATTCTATTTTTAAAAAAATGGTTTGGAGAAATTGTGTGCTTTGGGTATTAAGACAAAAACTGCTAGCTGTTCCCCAATATCTGTTCTCCTCTCCTTCCATAATAATAAAACTCCAACTTTTTAGCTGGGAATAAAAACTATATATTTTAAAATATATAACCGACCTGGCAGCCAGGTGTGGCCATATGAGTAAGTGCTGGCCAATGAGATGCAGATGGGAAAGTCCAGTGATGACCCCCTAAGGGTTGCCTCCTCAGAACATCCCGTGCCCCTGCTTCACCCCATCTTCCTCCTCACCTCTCCATCCTGCTGCCTGGCATGCAGGTGAGACGGCTGCCGCCAGTCCCCATCCTGGACCATGAGGACCACAGGGACAGGAGCTGGACGAGCCGGGCTCCCGAGGACACTGCGGTGCAAAGCTGCTGGGCCAGGCCTGGGCTCTGACTTAACCAGTTTTATGCACGAAAGAAATAAACTTCCATATTCTTTGTCACTGCTATTTTAGATCTTCCTCTTTTTTGCAGCTACACTTAATCCTACTTGATTTTCCTTTTTTTGTTGTTTTTCTTCCTCATTTTGAATGGCCCTCCTTCCTCTTGATATTTTCCGGGACAAGAATGTCTGTGTTTTGGATGCAGGGTCTGAGCTGGGAAGTGCGTGCTGATCTGACGTGGACAGGGAGGGCCCCTTGCCCGGGCATTGTCAGCTGCTGGTTCTCATGCCAAGCATTTGGGCAATGCGCACTTCCACAGGTCCCAGGCCACGCCCGGCCTCGCGGGCTCTGGAGCTGGGCACTGGCACTGGCCCTCGGGTGACTTTGGCTTGGGTCCTAGGACAACATGCTCTTCCTACCCTCCTCATTGTCTTCAATTGCTGAGCAGAGCTGGGGCCCTTGTGTGAAATGGAACATTTGTGAATTGCATTGCCATGTCTGTGCATGCTTCCTGTTTATTCGTAGATATTACAGAGGATGTAAAAACCAGAATGGAAAAAGTTATGGGCTTGGCATTAGGAGACCTGAGTTTGATTTTAGGCTGTCAGACTTACGAGCTGTATGGTCTTGGGAAAATTAGTGAACCTTCTGGATTCTATCCATCCACTCATCCACCCATTTATTCACCCGCCTATCCATCCATCCATCCATCCATCCATCCATCCATCCATCCATCCATCCATTTATTGATTCATCCATCTACTATCCTTCCATTCATCCACTCACCTACTCATCCATTCATCCTCTATCCATCCATCCATCCATCCATTCATCCATCCATCTACCCACCCACTTACTATTTCATCTATTGACTGTATGTCAGGCACTGCTTTTTCTCTAGAACATGGATGTGTACCTCATTTTTATCCATTCATCCTTTGGTGGACACTTGGGTTGTTTCCACCTTTGGCTGTTGTGAAGAGTGCTGCTTTGAACATGGTTTGGAAAGTATTTATTTGAGTCCCTGTTGTCAGTCTTTTGGGTCCGCACTCCTGTGTGCTTTTGTGGGCTTTTGCCCATCCCTGGGAGGATCAGCCTGCACTCCTCCACACTGCAGTGTGCGAGCCCCATGTGTCTCCCTGTGGGCAGTCCCGCTGAGCCGTCCACCTTTTCCTGGAGGGCCTGTTGCTCCCATATGGCCTCCTCCTCTGGGCCAGCGCTGAACCCTGAGCAGGCTGAGCTGTGCTAGCTGCTGTGCTGTCCGGCCCTCAGACACCTTCCTTGTCAGCTTTGGGAACCGCAGGTACATGGCACACACCTCACTGCTACAGGGCTTCGGATGACGCACACTCAGACGATCATGTTACAAAGGGGGGAGCTCACTCTACCCAGGCTCCGCCCTGAGCCCCATTCTACACTCACAACATCTCAGTGCTGGGACCAGAGGGAGACCCGCCAGGGATGTGCTTTCCTCCTGCTTGGGGCCGACTCCCACCTGTGCTGTCTCACCCCCTGCAGGTGAGTCTCCAGAGGTGAAGCCGGGCCTGGGACCCGGCTACATCGTCCTCATCGTGGTGGCCGTCTTTGCCGTGGTGACAGGGGTAGCTGCCCTTCTCATTGTGCGCTACCAGAGAGTGACCGGGAAGTACAACTTCAAAACGCAGCCAGACAACTTCAGCTACCAGGTGTTCCAGGACTAGAGTCCTGGCTGCGCTGAAGGTGGGTGAGCAGCGAGGTAGCACACTCGGCTGGTGCAGGTGACCTGCTTTCACCACCGATAGAGGCCGTGCAGTGTGTCTCGGGGACTTTGGCAAAAGGTGGATTTGTGGGTGTCAGCATGTTGTGCCTGTGATATAGAATAAGACATATATACCTGGTTTTCGTTCCCTGTTCCTGGTTTTAGAGCTACTGAAACCCTTGGCCTTCCTAAGCGATGGAGGCAGGAAAGGTGTCTTCTACTATGTTGTGAGATGACTTTTGGAAAGCACCCAAGGGTGGGGCTGGTTGTCAGGAGAACCAGCCATGTGATTGGAGGGCTGAAAATTTTGGTCCCACCGTCTGATCTCAGGGGAGGTGAGGAGGGATTGGAAGTTGTATCAATCACCAATGGCCGATGATTTACTCAAACAAGCCCATGTGATGAAGCATCCATAAAAAACACACAAACTATGGGGTTTGGGAGCAATTATCTAAGATATCCCCAATTCTCAAGGTGGGGTACCAGGTGTCCAACAGTGGACTGAGCAGCTGTTGGGGTCAGGAGAAGAGAACTTTCCTGGGATCCCTGAAGCCTCCTGCTAATTGGGGCCCCCTGCCCCCCCCCCCCGAGAGACCCAGATAGGGGAGTGAACAGCAGCAATTTCACCTCACCTGACCCTCTAATCATAGAAAACGACCTGCCATGGTGGGGTGCCTTAGTCTCTGGGTGGGCCCCCCGAGGTTTGGGTCATGAAGACCCTGTTCCTCCCTGTGCCCGGTCTGGGTACTGTCATGTGGATGCACCCCAGAGTGGCTGGCCCCTGCTCCCCATTTCCTCACTGGGCCAGCAGCGTCCCCAGCCAAGGCCGCCTCCCTGTGCTTGGCTCCTCCTTCTCTTGAGGTAACAGATCTTCAGGACAACTCAGCACAGAGTGATAGATACTGGCCACATCCTGAACATGAGGAAGTCGGTCCCAGGGAGCTCCAGGGACCTCCCCAAGGTCACACAGCAGAGGCGGATCACAGCACACGGTCCCACAGGCCCACGACCCTGCCAGGGCCCTTCGTCTCCACCAGAGATGGAGGAGCTGCCAGAGAGATCCTGCCATGGCTTGTCCTGCCCCCTCTGCTCCGAGGACGCCTGACAGCTGTGTACCAGTGATCCGGGGTTTTGGAACCCCCACAGCCCAGACAGATGGAGGGCTAGACTAGTCACTCCCCTGGGGAGACTTCCAAAAGAATGTCCATGGATTTCACCTAATATGTAAAGTGTGAATCCCAATAACCGGCCAATGCTTGTCCTAAATGTCTCAGGAAAGCCGCGTGTTGGTGCCATGGTCGTGCGGGGTGCCCCCCTCCTTGAAATCAAAACACCAAGGGAAATGGTGTTTTATTTATTTATTTTGTAAATTAATGTTCAGAAAGCGAGGTCTCCTTTTTTTTTTTTAAATATATTCCATTGATTTTTTACAGAGAGGAAGGGAAAGGGATAGAGAGTTAGAAACATTGATGAGAGAGAAACATCGATCAGCTGCCTCCTGCACGCCCCGTACCAGGGATGTGCCCGCAACCAAGGTACATGCTCTTGACCGGAATCGAACCTGGGACCCTTCAGTCTGCAGGCCGACGCTCTATCCACTGAGCCAAACCGGTTAGGGCAGTGTTTTATTTTTATTCTTCATTTTTATTCTCCTGAGGCTTGTGTCTTCCAAACTGAAAACCACCTAGAACGAGTGTTCAGGTCTCTGCAAACCTCGGCTCTTTGAAAAACGGTAAACAACCTCCTCTCCACACACCAGATTGGCACCTGGCACAGGAGCCCCGTGTCCGAGGGGGGTTCTCCACAGATAACACAGGTCCCCGAGGATGTGTTGTCCAGCTCGGGAATGTGCGCCAGGCACAACTGCCGCTGACATGGGGGGCTTCACTCACAGAGGCCAGGCCACAGGCACCTCTGTTCGGTTCCTCTGTGCCTCATGGGAGTTGCTGTCCTTTTATTGGTGCACAGCCCCTCACTCTCATCCAGCAAAGGAATCGTGTCCTCAGGCTGCTGGTGACCCTCCACTCCCATACTCCACGGGTTTCCTGTATGAGCCTCTCCTTTGCTGCATGCGGCTGACCCTGGTGACCTTTCCTATACAGGTCGCCAAGAATCAAGCGGTTCTTCATTCATCAAACATTGAGGGACGCCTACTCTGTCCCACACTTGGATGAGCCCCAGAGATGATGAAAACATAACCTCTGCCCGCCCCCAGGAGGCCTGTAGGTTCCAGACAAGCAGGCCGGTGAGAGGAGCTGATGGAGAAGTGGGCATGGTGTCGGCGATGCCCGGAGCTCAGGCACAGGGATCTTCAAACCCAGCATGGACACAGCTCTGCCATCACCCGGTCACCTCCACAACCCCAGAGCTCCCAGACCCTTCACCATCTGATTTTGTCCACATGGCCCTTCCTGGTTTTACTCCCCCTTGACACCCATCCAGTTATCCATCCATCTTTCTATCCAGCCATCTAACCATTTTTCCATTCACTCATCCATCCATTCATCCTGCCAGCCAGCCAGCCAGCCAGCTATCTGGTACTCTTTGTCAAATACGTAATATTCCTAATTTTCAAAGATATTTGACAATACACTTGAACTTAGTGTTTTAACAATAGGTCAGTAATAAATATATTGTCTAGTAGACGTCATGCTCTTAACTTTTCTCCTGCATTACCAGGATATTATTTTATACACACAGTGGTGACTCAAAAGACACTATTAATATGAAAATCTTTATAATAAGTAGAAATAACATACTATATATTACTCTTTTACATTTTTCCAAACATTTTCTCAGCCATTAAAATATAATCCTACTACAGGGGGAGGTACCCTTTAACCATTACACAATGGGAAACCAGAGAAGAAATGGGGGAGTTATTTACTTAAGGTCACAACATGAATTCATGAGGAAATCAGTCTAGAACCTAAATAGCTTAGTTTAGAATTTTCTTCACTACACCACGCTAACAGATAATGCTTGTTACTTTATTTAAAGCAAATTGAACTGTATTTGATAGTTAACACCTGAATGTATAGTGTTTTTCCTGGATGAACTTGGAATTGTCACATGATCTTTAGTTCTTAATTCATGAGATTAATTTTGTTGACTATAATTAACTACCACTAATAGAAACATTTGGGAAAAGTGGGATTTTTGATGTATTGGATATTCTCAGAGTCAGTGAAGAGTTACGCTATGCACTGTTGTGGGTAACCAGTTTCGAACAAGTAGAATAAATTGCTTCTGACATTGAAACGCGCCTGTGCCGGCTGCTCTGTGGTTCGGATGCTCAGCTCGCATCCGCGAGGGCCCAGTGCTGTGCTGGGCAGCCTGGGGCGACCGGGAGCATGTCTCTGGCTCTTCCTGATGATGACAGCCATGCCAGGTGCTGAGAGGGACAAATGCATGTGTGCTGTGGGGCACCCCTGACCTGGTCCATTTGCTCCGATACCAGCTCAGGACCCATGGCATACTGTCCTTGAATGAGAGACAATGAACGTGCAATAACCCGGCTTTGAGCCCTACGACTGTGCGGCTTTGGGATTTCAGAGCTGACGTGCATTTTAAAACTCCATCTTGAAATCTTCTACAGTTTTCATGCATCTCAAGAAAGAGTCTACATGTATTCATGTGTGTTTTCCTTAACAATGAGAATCTGGTCTCCCCTCTCCTTCCCTCACCTGCCCCAGGGACAGTGTCACCCGTCTCTCCTTTAACAAGTATTTCCCGAGCACACACCGTGCTCCAGGTCTCGGGCTCAGAGCTCCTGATGAAACTGTGGGAGAGCAGACCGAGCCCTGCCCCCGCCGAGCACATGGTCTTGTTGGGAGAGAGACACTCATATCAATCGATGATGACGGCCATGCCAAGTGCTGAGAGGGACAAATGTGTGTGTGCTGTGAGGTACCCCTGACCTGGTCCATCCACCCACTCACCCAACCATTCACCATCCTCCTCTCCACTCGCACACCCATCCACGTACCCATCACCCATCCCTTTACCCACCCACCCACCCACTCATCCATCCATCCATCTAACAAAGGAATGTTTACTGAGTTCCAGTTCTTACAGTGATACCAGGAAGACAAAAGGAATGTGGTAGAGTCCTTGCCCTTAGGAATCCAAAATCCACCTGGAGAAAAGTCCCTGTGAAGACCACCGCCAGGGAGGCCAGGGAGGGAAGGAGAGAGGCAGAACAATGCACGTGTGTGCATGTGGGCCTGCACATGCTCCTGTGCTCACGCCACTTCTACGGGAGGGTCCTGGGGTGCTGCTGTGTCCAGGCTGCAATGTAGAAATACACTCGTAGTGCTTGCAATTCAAATCCTTTAACCTAGACTCTTTCTGCTGGCATAGCTCAAGGCACTAAATCCATAGCATCCGAAACAGAAGGAGGAAGGGAGAGATCCCGGTGCCCTGGACACCCGTAGAGGCTGTTCACGGCTCCTGCTCTTCAGTGCAGATGCCTCGCGCGGGTGGCGCAGTGCACTACCTGTAAGGCCAGAGCTGGGGGTCTTGGAAGACCTCTTCACAGACCATTGGGCTCTGGGTCCTCCTGCTCGTGGAGGGGAGGGGATTTTGTAGGAGCTATGCATGTACTTTATAGCTATTGCCTTATTGAATCCTCATTACCAGGCTTCATGTATAATTATTCTCACTTTACAGTTGAGGAATGGAGACATTGTGCAACTTTTTCACAGTCAAGCAGCTAGTAAAAGTGGAGGGGCTGGAATGAAAGCCACGCCCGTGTGGCTGTGAAGGCGTGCTCCCACTCCGCCTCCTGCCACAGGCCCAGGGAGGACAAGGAACATGACCACCAAGGTTCTCCCCTCACTCATCTAGTTGTCACACTAACCCTGTGAATTAGAAGTTGCTGATCCCATTTTACAGACAAGCAAACTGAGGCCGAAAGTTTAAATTACTGGCTCAAGCAGCTCAGAATGGAAACGCAGATCTCCTTCCTCCTAGTCTAGGCTCTTGCACCTCCAGGGAAGACGTAGTTGTTTTACTGGTGAGGGACGGGAGGGAGGACCTTTGAGGACCTTAGAACTCAGCGTACATCTGAGAGGTGGAGAGATAGCCCGGGCCATCGCCAAGGCAGGTTGGCCTCAGGCAGCTGAGGTTCTGAGTCCTGGGTAGTTCTCATGTTCAGACACCACGTGGGGCCCCAAGCCCTTCTCTGCCCAGGAGCCCAGGCTGTGATCCCCTCTGTGGTGGCGGGTTTGATGGAGACAGAGAGTCTGATGGAGAGAGTTACCTGTGTGGTCCTCTCCCTCTCTGGTCCAGACTGCACCACCCCTTTCTGACCACTAGATGGCGGGCAGACCAGGGCAGGAGATCGCTCTGTTTCCTCAACCTCCACAGCCCTGCTTTTCTTGTTTTCTTCTGCAGGATTGCGCCTCTTGCCAACAAACAAAGGGGAATTTGAAATCATTCCACAGGACTTTGGGGTCCTGTGGGGGCGGGGTCCTGGGTGCCCTGGGAGCAGCTCAGAAACTGACATTGGTCATTCAGGGTGGACAGACCCGGCATCTTCAGAACAAGGAGTTACTGGATGCTCTGGCCAGTGGGCAAAGCCGGTGTGGATGCCACTCCCTCCTTCAACTTCCCACCAAAGGGAGTCACCTTCTTCCCCCTCCCTCTCCGTTTCTGGGAGGAAAAGGGCAGCCTTGCCAAGAATCAGTCTCTGTGAGTGTGGCAGTGTCCCTGGGTGAGGACTCCAGGAGGGACAGTGCTGGCTCCTGCAGCAGGTTCTCAGGTCTGAGCAAAGCTGGAGATCTGGCCGACTGAGGAGGCAAGCGTAGTGTTAGAGCAGAAGTGCTTCCGGCCTGGACACAACTTCAGCATCTTTGGGGGAATGAGTGCTGGGAAGTTATGGTCTCGCAGGGAGGGAGGTGTGCAGGGCATGGAGGAGAACCGCAGCCCCACTGGGTGCCCCCACGACTCCGGGCGTTGAGCCTTGGTTGGATGGGAGGGTCATTCTCATAATCAGGGACTGCAGATCTCACTTTGGAGACTGGACACCAAAGTCATTCTGATGGAAAGAAATTGGCAGTCAGGACTTCGCTGGGGGTTCCTTAAACCAGAGGAAGCTCAGAGTTTGCACCCCACAGCGTAGCGTGAGATTGTCAGGATGATGTGGAGAGATGGCGCCTTTAATCTCTCTGAGCCTCCGTTTCCCTGCCTGTAAAATGGAGATGGTCCTGGCATTGGTTAGGGAGCCTTGGAAACATCAACTCCCACAGGCGTTAACAAGCAACAAAGAACATTTCTGGCCGATTGTCAGTGACAAATCCCAGGCAGGGTACGCGTCAGGTGAGGTTCGATCCTGCAGATCTCAAGGACCTGGTTTTGTCCATCTTTTGCTCTCCTTCCATGGTTTCAGCCTCAAGGAAAAGTTCCCTCTTAGTCCCCAAATAGCTGTGAGCAGTAATCAGGGCTACACGCTTCTTCATGCATGTCTAGCAGAAGAAAGGTGGTGTCTCCAGCTGTGGACCAAAGGCGCTGTGACTGTCTCGATTGACACCTCCTGGGTCATGTCCCCATCCCCAAGGCCATCCCTCTGGCCAGGAGGCAGGTGCTGGGTGTGGAATGACGCAAGGGGGCCCTCTGCCTGGCGCCTCCCTCACCTGCTGGCCTGCAGCCAGGTGACTCCCGTCACCTGGTGGGAAAGGAATGAGCTGGAGGCTGGGGAGGAGGTGGCCTCAGGATCAAGGTCACTGCCTCGGGCTTGTCCAAGGTCCACTCTGGCCCTGGGCTTCTCGGCCTTCAGATCCTGGGGCTCCCTGGCTTGGCCCCTGAGCTCGGGAACGTGGCCTGGGAGACCAGCTCCTCTATAGGACACAGCGTCCGGTGTCAGGGCGACTCTTATGAAAGGTCTCATCAGCAGCCTGATAGAACCATCCAGAACATGTCATCCAGGCCCCAAATCCAGACCTAAATCGCTCCCACAGCGAGAGGGCAGGCCCGCTCCTGCTTGGGGTGGGGAGTTGTTTTGCAGGGAGAAGCCCCTTTTCACTCCAGCAATGTTTAGAGTCAGATGCAGGTGATCAGCCGAACCCGTCGTAGTCATACTCCCCTGTCAGGTTCGGGTTCGTCTCTGTTTCCCAGTGTCCATGAGGTTGGGGGAGGAAGGCGGGTCAGGGGCTCCGCAGCTTTTCGGAATTTATCCCTCAGGAGAGCTGGCTCCGGTTTAAAACGTGCCGCTCCTCATGGGCTGTTGGGTCCAGGCTGAAAGATGGAGGAGAAACAATCGAAATGTGTCAGTGGATTGTGCCCTAGAACCGAGAGCTGCGCGCTCCTACGTTCTGTCAACCATGTCGCTGGAGCTCTTTAAAGCGCAGGTGCCGCCCCGCCGAAGCGCCTGCCGAAGGAAAGCAAAGGGATGAAGTTTGTAAACACAGTTTAAATTCATGCGCAAGGATGTTCGATGAAGAGGACGGACTGGTGACGAGGGTTTCCACCACTGGAGTTCATCCAACTCCAGACGTTCCCTGGAAAGACGGTTAAAAGTTCCCAGATGGATGAAAAACACACATAAGTAAAAGATTCATGAGCTGAATTTACTTAAGAAAAATAAATTGTCTCTTAACAATTATCCTCCATAAATACATGAAATTGTCAGTAGCTGTGAAGGTGTTTTCAGTGCCCAGCAGCCTCCTGGGACATCGCCCGCCCCCCGCCGCCCCCCCCCCCCCCCACGAAGGACAACTGCTGGGCAGGACTATCAATCAGTCAGGGCCCAGGTGTGCTGAGACGCTCTTCCAGGTGGGACATTCCCGTGGAGATCCAAGTGCTTTCTGGGGAGGTGCAGGGTTTGGACAGCCCAACCCGGCCGAGTTAACCCTTCACTGCACAGGGACCTGTGGGAGAGAGCGAGTGTCTGAGGGTGCCCGTGGGCCCTCAGTGCAGCTTGGGAGGGCGGCCCCACCCTGGCTTCAGCTCAGATTGCCTTGCAGAGCCTGGAAGTCACCCTGAGAACCCAGGTGGAGCTGGACCCGGGGGCGGGGCTCAGCTCCGTGTTCTTGACTCCGGTCCAGCAGGGAGCGGGCTCAGGCATTTAGGCTGCATCAAACTCTCTCCGAGTGTTTTACATTCTTCTTTTAACAGCAGCCGCAACTGCGCTCAGCTCAGAAGAAAAAAACATGGAAGTAACCTAGGGACCACCGCCATTTTGGCCCCGGGGCAGAAAACAGCTCAAGCGGACCCCGTTTAAAGACGGTTAACCCAATTTTGTATGAGAGCCGCAACCGAAGCAGAAGGGAAAACCCTTCAGAGTGTCCCGAGGGAGATTGCGGCTCCCTCCGTCTCTCCGCGAGGGGCCATGTCCCGCTTAACCTCAAAATTTTGGAAG
>NW_005871694.1:213484-219577 GCF_000147115.1 Myotis lucifugus | reverse complement strand
GTCCCTACGTCACAATTTTTGAAGCCCAACAAGGGGTTGTGGTCACTGGCACCCAGGCCGGCCTCCCAAGGCCACGCCCAGCTCCCTGGGCTGGGAGGACACTGTCCAGCAGGCTTCCTTGCCTACAGCCCAGACCCACCACGTTCAGGTTTCCTTTTCACAAAGTTGGTGCCCAAGGATTGCAAAGGCAGGCCCTCCGAGAGAGGCCCAGGCTGGCTGCCCTCTCGCAGGGCTGGCCGCGCTTGGCTCCCTGAGGCTCCGAGGCTCGGCTCCAATGCTCTGAGGTTGGCTAGACTCCAAGACTAGCATCTTGAATGATGTCACGCTTCACATGGGCAGGTCACACACTTTGTTCTGTGTTGGCAGTGGTGACTTACAGTGAGTCTAAGGGTCTGAGCACCTGACTGGCCTACAGGGAACAGACACTCATTCCAAATCCCACTCGCTCCTCCCTCAATTCCTTCTGACCCATCATGGGCCTGGACAGAGAGCAGCAGCTACTGTGGACTGGTTGCATTTGAGTGTACATCAACTTTACATGGAATTAGGAAAACATATTTACAGACGTTCCATGGTGCTCCTATAATCAGGAGCAAAGACCTTTTATCAAAAGGGATTGTATCTAGGTCTGTGCAAATTCAAAGAGTCCAGAGTCCATGCAACAAAATTGACCGGGGTCACAGGGAAGCCCTGGTGTCTCCAAGATGGCTTCACGGGACAAGACCCTAGAGCAGTGGTTGGCAAACTGCGGCTCGCGTGAGCACACCAGGCCTCAGAGCCGATGTGGACTCTGAGGGAGAGGTACCTGTACAGGTCACTCCACGCACTGAGGCTGGCTCCCTGGGTCCTGCTGGAAGGAGAGGACTTGTTCATGGGCGCTGCCAGGCAGTTTTGCAAGAATAGTCTCGGTTCTCAATGCGAGCTGGCAAAAGACGGGCGGCTCCCGAGGAAGAGCAAGATCTGGGCAACAAATACCAATAAAGCACAGATGCTTGGGGCAGGGACGAGGAAGGCCTGGAGAAAACCCCCCAGACAGAAGTCCCAGGCCGTGGACACTGCCTTCCGCTGCGCAGCAGTGTCACAGGCAGCATGGGGACCGTGAACTCGAATCCCGTGTGCACAGGCAGGAGGAAGCCTTGCCGGGTCCCGCCAGGGCTTGTCATCTGTGGGATGGATAGGATGTGTGGTGACGCAGGAGCACTCTGACCCGAGAAGGGTCTTCCCAAACTTTCACCAGCCCTAGAAACACCGGTGGGTGGGGGTGGGGGGTGGAAGGAGAGGGGGGAGGGTTGTATTTCAGATTCCTGGGCCTCACCTGCAAGAGTTCTGATACAATAAACTGGAGGGAGCCTCATTCTGTATCCACAATCCTTACAGCTTTCAGGGGACCCTCCTACAGTGGACTGAGCACTACTGGAGTCTTCTTTGCAGATGTCCAAATGCACATGGACCTTCGTTGCTCGGGCAGCTCAGGTGGGCGTGGCTGTAGATTCTGCGGAGGACTGGAATGGAGGTGCCACCCCGAGGCCCTGCTCCTCGGGCTGGACTTTATGGGGCGCAGTGGAGTAAATTGCTCAGCTGCTGGTGAAGTCGATGCTTGTTGAGCCTCCTATGTACAAAGCAAAGAGATGTTCTGGGGCGAGAAAAAGGAGCGAGACCCACAGCCGTGTCTCTGAGGACTTATTGCCGAGTTAGGAGAGGATACTGCCCAGGAGCCCTAGTGCTGGGGGCCCTGTGGGGGCACAGCCTAGCAGGGCCGGGGGAGGCCTAATGCAGAGCCCTAGAGCCCATCCACCGTGAGCAAGCAGGGCACCTGGGGTCCTGCCAGGGGCCCATCTGCTCAGCCAGATCTCCCTGCCAAGGCTGACTGGAGAGTCCCTCACCCCCACATGCACTCGGGCACTGAGCTTTCTGTCTTCTGCTGCCTGTGCTTATCCCACGGCACAGCTCGCTGCAGCCAACTTCTCGGGGCAGAGGGACGGGAGGGCGTTTCTCTTCCTTTGGCACCGAGCCTGCTGGACGCCGTGGACACTGTGCTGTCCTGGCCTTGGCCGCTGGGGTCTGATGGCCACACGGGACCCCCCTCCCCAGATAGAGCTCCATCTGCAATAGAGCCCCGTCTTCTCCCGAGGCCTGAACTTCCCTGGAGAGAGCCACTCTGGTGGCTGGTGTGGGGCCAGGGGCTCAGCTCCCTATGCCTCACATGTGGGCCTGGAGGCTAGTCCTCCTGGCCGGGACCTGGGATCTGCCTGATGCTAATGAGACCGCAGAGGGAGAGGCAGCAGATGGAGACACCAGACCAGGTGGGGGGAGGGAGCAGGAGGCACAGGAAGAAAGGGGAGCCTGGCACCCAGCTCCCTCCCTTGCCCTCCGTCGGCATTTCTCCAGGCTCCACAGCCCACACCTTGAACCTGGGAGCAACCTGGGATTGCTGGCTTGTAGGGACTGGATGGTGAAGGATCGAGGCAGGTGTGGGGGAACCTGGAGACTGTGAAACAGTCCGGCCCGTGATCTTTATCCCTCCTCCTCTCCGCAGGTGTGTTTGTGAAAACGACCCGCTGGCCCTGCCCAGCCTCTGATGGCACTTACACCTGCACCTTCTCTCGGGTGACGCTCGAAGGGCTGGAGGCGGGCACCTCCACGTGAGCGTTCGGTGAGCGTTCAACTGGAACCCCGGATGTGGCTCTGACTGGGGTGGGGCGGGGCACTCGTGGTCCAGCTGTGGCAGAGGAAAGGGGCATTTCCTGCTTTGCTGATCTGTTTGAAGGACATGATGCCCGAAGAGGGCTTTCTCCCAAATCACTAAAGGACGAAGGCAAACCTACACACAGGCCAGGCCACCGTCGGGAATTGCATTCTGCAGCCACATCTGTGTGAGACAACGCACAGCAGGCCTTGCCCTGAGACCGGGCTGGCTTCCAACCGCTGCGGCTTCTGGAAAAAGACCCCAGGCTTCCCAGGGAAGCGGCTTCATCTGGACTCAGCCCTTCCTGCCTCCCATCCGGCGGTGGAAAAGATGGCCGTGGCTCACAGCCAGCAGAGCTTCGCCGGCATTCATAATCTTATTAAATCCTAACAGCCGCTGAGATCAGTATCGCTCTCCTTTTTCCTCTTCCTGCAGCTAAGCCGCTGCCAAGGCCCCGGGGGGTCCTGCCAGGCCCTGGCTGTTGCACCCCAGGCCGGGCACAGAGGTCACAGAACGGGAGGTAGGAAGGCCAGGGCTGTGGGTGTACCAGCGGCCGCTGTGACAAATAGCCATACACTTAGTGCTAGTGTAAAACCACACAACTGCACTATCTCACACTTTGGGAGGTCAGACGGCTGACCTGTGTTTCACGGGGACACAACCGGGGAGCAGGAAGGGCTGGTTCCGTCTGGAGATTCTGGGGGTGGGGGGTGTGCTTCCTTTCTGTTTGGCTTCCAGAGGTGCCTCGTTTCCTGGCTGGTGGCCCCCGCCTCCAAGATCAAAGGCAGAAGGGCTGGTCAGTCTCAGAGCCTCAGTTCACATCACCCCGAGGTCTCTGCCTCCCTCCGCCACATCTAAGAGTCCGGGTAATCGGGTAATCGCTCCAGGCCCACCTGGGGACCAGGTAATCTTGCTGTTGTCAGGTGAGCTGATAAACAACTTCAGCTCCATCTGCCACCTTAATCCCTTCCAGCCTGTAAGGTGATATGTTCACAGGTTCCAGGATTAGGGAGACATTCAGGTCTGCGCCCCCAGGGCCTCCTTTCATGCCGTGACTTGGGCTGGGCGTCCCTCCAAGGCCCTGCCTCTCCCTGTGGGATGTGCTGGGGCCAGCTTACCTGGCTTTTGGGAGCCAAGAGTTAAGTAGCTGTTGTTAAAAGCTACATAGATACACAATTAATAAAATAAATTGCATTAAAACAAAGGTAACGAATGCTCCAATTCATCACTTTCTAATTGTTTTCCTACATGTTACTGTCATCTACCCTCTTGGGGTGATTTGCCTCTATTATATCTAAATGGCAGAAATTCTAGTACCTTCCATCTCTTTCCAAATCATGGTGGCAGCTTGAAATTGGCCACGATGGGAATAGTCACACCATGGGAATGAGCAAACTACAGATCAGGGCTTGATTTATTTTTTTTTTTTGTTGTTGTTGATTATTTAAAGTAATGGAGAAAATATTAATATGCCATGTTTGCCATTGCTACATTGTGAATAATTTGTCACGTTTGTAACTGCCACATTGTGAATAGCACAAAAATGATCAAATCATAATTGAACGGCAACTGTTAGTTGGCTACAAATACAAGAGTTTGGCAAAGATCCATGAAAGGGTTCTGTGTGAATTAGTTGGCTACATGGAATTTACAACCAAAAGAACTGTTTCACGATTACCTGCAAGCTGCGTGCCGCTCCCTCCATAGCAATAACCTGGAGAGTGAGCCGATGGGCAGATGCAGGGACCAGCTTCCTTCTGCACAGAGTGGCTGTGAAGCACTTACCAGCGCCCCCGACCCCCCCCAGCCCCCCCCCGTCCCCCAGCCTCACCTCCCAGCACCATGTGCTCTGTGTTCTGCCCTCTGAACCTCTCGAATTTCCCAGAATCCTCCCTGCTTGTTCACACACTGTTTCTCAAGGTGGCAGGACCCCACCCCACTCCACCCTGTGCCATCATCTGCTTATCCTGCTGTCCTTCAGGCACAGCCCAGAGACCCTGGGTTGGGTGGAATGCCACTCATTGCCCCAGCTTCCCTCCACCTCAGCTCACATCTCACACACACACTCACACACACACACACACACACCCTGGAATCAGGCTGCTCTCTGTCTTTACTGCTGGCCCTGGCTGTGCACAGAACAGCCCAATTCCTACATAGTAGGTGCTCAACCAACGACTCCATGGGATGGGTAGAACACGCATGTAAGGAGCTGGAGTTGCTCTTGGCTGGGTACAAAGCCTTTAAATCTCCCCCAGGTCATGGCAGGAAGCAGAAGAGAGAAAGAAAGCACAGATGCAGACACAGCCCCGAAGAGAGCCGGCTCCCAGCAGACGGGGTCCCTGGGCACATGGAGGGCCCTGGGGAATGCCACATGCCAGCCCCTGTGCCTGGAGGCCAGCATCCCTGACAAAGGGTTTCTTCGTGCAGACCCGCGGGAGGCAGGGAGCACAGCACTCAGGGCAGATCAGTGTCGTTCCCAGCGGGCCCTGGGAGCTGGATCCCGCCCCAGGTGTGCTCAGAGGGTAAACAGGAGCCGGTGTGAGGCAGTTGATAGGGAGACAGCTGCCCGGGGACCTCGGCACAGGCAGCCCAGGTGTGGAGGCCGCCCTCGTGGGCTGCCCTGTCCCCACCCTCACCAGGGCTCCTCGGCAAACAGCAGGAGGCGCTGACGAGGGCAGCAGGAGAGATGCCTGGTCGGGTAGCAGTAATGGTGGCAGTGCTGCCTGGAACCTAGCCATGCCAGGCCCGGGCTAGGCCCTCTCCTGGCACCAGCCTGAGTAGGAGCTCTCGGGATTACCCCTCTTTACAGCAGGGAGACTGAGGTTTGCACCTGGTGAATGTCAGCACAGGACAGCCTCCTAGACCCTGAGGTCACAGAAGACTTCCTGCCCTTGGTTTTAAGATATTTAATGCAGCTGCCCGTTACTCGCCGGCTCCAGGCTGCCGAGCTCCCAGGGCCTCTGTCCACGTCCTCTCGGGCTCCTCTCCCGTCCTTGCCCCACTCCCAGGTGCAGGCACTCATCCTGGTACCTCCTCTCACCTTACCTGGAGTTTGGAGACCACCTGGAGCCGTGGGGAGGCCGGGTGGGAAGCAGGACCCCCCGGCTGCGTGCCTCCCAGCTGCCCTCATACAGGAAATGCCCGCCCCACAGCCGAGGCCGGTGCCCGCCGGAGAGCAGGCCTCTCCTGGCCTCCCTTCCCAGTCTTGGGAAGAGAAGGAAACTTCCTCGCCTGTGGTGGATGGAAGGAGAGATGGAGGAAGGGAAATGACGTCAGAGCCAATACACTTTGAGAAGGTGCTGCTTCCGGTTTACCAACAGGGGCCTAAGTCAGCATCCCCCTAACCTCGAGAAGACCCATGAGAGCAGAGCCAGAGACCCAGGGATCCACTCCATCTGTAATGA
>NW_005871694.1:204609-213384 GCF_000147115.1 Myotis lucifugus | reverse complement strand
AGGGTTAGACAAAGGCCACGGACGGCAAGTCAGCAAGGTTCCCCCAATTGAGGAGGGGGATGGGGTTCCACCTGCAGGCCAGGGCGTTGTCCCCGACTGTTTTGGTTCTGAGAAGCAGAGCATTGGGAACTACGTAAGGGATTTAGTTGGCAACCACGCCGCCAGGAAGCCGTGTGTGGGTGTCACAACGTCTTCTTAGAAGAGGAGAAAACATAATCTTTGCAAACATGGGAGAACCTCAGATTCAGCTCACGTCAGGTCATGCAATACGGATGGGACGAACTTAAATCTTAGAAACCCAATTTCCGCGCCCCGTCCAGGAGACAGCCTACACCTATTAAAAGGTTGGAAATCCAAGGACGGTGGTTAATGTCAAGGGAGGCTGAGTTTAAGTTGAAAAGCATTGGGCAAGACCAAGAAGGGTCGTTTAGAATAATAAAGACGGCAGCTCACATTAACCTATCCCAGTGATGAACACGCATGTGCCAAAAATGACTCAACCGCTACAAAGTAAAAAAGGAGACACGAGATAGTATATGCAAGCGCATAGTACTAATAGGAGGCTTTTCAGGAAATAGCTGTTGTGATTTATTTGTAAACTTTTTTCTTTTTGGTAATTTACCCGATATTTAACCATGAAAAAGTTTCAGAAAAGTTGAAAGAGTTGTGCACTAAACACTCATATATCCAGCCTCCCCAGGTCAGGGGTCAGCCAACTCCGGCCCCGGGACTAAACTCACCCATTGGCTGTTTTGCATGACTTGTAAGATAAGAATGGCTTTATGTTTTCAAATGGTTGAAAAATAGTCAAAAGAGAGAAAATATTTGGTGACATGAAAATTATGTGAAATTCAAATTTCAGCGTTTATAAATAGGGTTGTGCGGGAACACAGGCTATGCGTATCGTCCATGGCTGGTTTCTTGCCCCGGTAGACTGATTAGTTGAATAGAGCAACAGTCCACAATATTTACTACCTGGCCCTTTACAGAAAGGTTGACTGACCCCTGCCCTAGATTCTAAAATAAGCATTTTTCAAATAATTGTTTTGTCACCCATCTGTCCATCCCTCTGTCCATTCATCAACCCATACTGTTTTGGATGCATTTGAAAGTTGTAGACATCAGTACACATCACTCTTTGCTTCAGTGTGCATATCATTAATCAGCATTCATTACTAGTTTATGGGTGTTTTGTACATGGTAAGACGTACAAACAGCAAAACGTATAATATTTAAGTCTCATCCTCTATCAAGATGAAGTTCCCTCGTGGCCTTTCCAGGCCAATCACCCCACTGAGGCTACCACAGTTCTGATTTTTCACTCTCGGTTAGTTTGGCCGGTTCTGGACCTTCACACAAATGGAACTGCACAGCCTGTAGTCTTGTGTGGGAGCTCTTCCACTCCGCACAGTATTCTAAGAACCACGCTGCTGCCGTGTGGGTGCAGACCCTCCTACTGAAGAGCATTCCATTGTATGAATATGCCAACATCTGTTTACTCATTCTGATGACAGCTCCCACGCTACTCCAGTGTTTGGCTCGTTTGGATAAAGCTGCTGTTTCTTGTTGATCCCTTTGATGGGTAAATACCTGAAAGTAGAAGTTTGGCCCATGGGGTGCGTGAATGTTTAGTTTTATAAAACACTGTCAGACTTTGTCCAAAGCGATTGGACCATTTCACTCCCAATGATGAGAAGTCTAGTTGTACCATGCCTTTACCAGCAATGGGGGGTGCCATTCTTTTCTATGTTAGCCATTCTGGTGAGTGTGCAATGACATTTTGTGATTTATTTGGATTTTCCTGATTCCTAATAATGCTGAACATCTTTTCATGTGTTTTTTAGACATTCATATATCTTCCTTTGTCAAGTAAAAAATTAGATCGATTTCTGCCAGGTAAATATTTCTGTATCAACATTTATTGGCTCACAGATGGACATCATAGGACTAAGAATGCAGCCCTGGTGCAGTTGGTCGGAGCATCATCCCATGCATTGGAAGGTCTTGGGTTTGACTCCAAGAGCACATATCAGGGCACATATCCAGGTTGTGGGCTCGATCCTCTGTCAGGGCGTGTAGGGGAGGTGGCTGATTGATGTTTCTTTCTCTCTCCCTTCCTAAAATCAATTTTAAAAAAAATCAAGACTAAAGATCCAGTGTTGCAGACATTTTTTGATTATGACATAATCGGTTAAAAATAAACAGGTCTTAAAAAATGTAAGTTTATTGAGTTAGAGTTTACATAGCCAACAGGACATCCATTTTAAGTGTCCACCCAATAACTATGACGTGAGGTAAGGTTTGAGGTTTATTTATTTTTTATCATATGGACATCCTGTCATTCTAGCACCATTTCTGAAAAGAAGGTCTCATCCCCCAATGAATTACTTTGGAATCTTTTTAAAAAATTAATTAACCATTTTCCCCCATGAATCTTTATATCAGTACTACAATGTCTTGATTACAGTAGCTTTCTAGTAAGTCTTAAAGTCAAGTAGTATACTTCCTCTAATTTAATTCATTTTCCAAAAAATTGACTCTTCTAGGTTCTCTGTTTTTCCTCATGGAATTTTATAATCTGCTTGTCAATTTCTACAAAAGAAAGAAAGAAAGAAAGAAAGAAAGAAAGAAAGAAAGAAAGAAAGAAAGAAAGAAAGAAAAAGACCACCGGGATTTGGGGGGAGCATTTGTACAGAATTAATATTTCTTCCTAACATGTTTAGTAGAACTCACCAATGAGGCCACCTGGGATTAGAGTTTTCTTAGAGGGAAATGTATAACTATAAATTCAATTTAAAAAATAGATATAGGGATATTCAGGTCATTTATTTTTATTTTTCAAGAAATCTATTCATTTTAAATAACTTGACAAATGTATTGACAGAGTTGTTCATAATATTCCTTTATTCTTTTAATGTTCATTGTATGTATGGTCCTATTTATAATTCCTAATACTGGTGACTTATGCTTTTACTTTTTTTAAAATTTCTGATTTTTCTGGCTAGAGCTTTATCAATTATATTTATTTTTTCCCAACAGTTTAGTTTTGCTTTCATTGGGTTATCTGTTCTTTTTTATCTTCTTTTTCAATCATTTCCGACTATTATTTTTTTTCTTAATTTGGGTTTATTCACTGTTGTCTTTCTAGTTTATTGACTTGCAAACTTAGATCATTGATTTGTGGCCTTTGTTCTTTTTTTTTACATAAGTACTGAAAACTGTACGTTTCCTTTTAAGCAGTACTGTAGTTACATCCCAAAATTTTGATATGTTGTGATTTCATTTTCATTCAGTTTGATATATTCTAATTTCTTTTGTGATTTCTTCTTTGGCCCATGGGGTTTTTTTAGAAGTGTGTTATTTAATTTCCAAATTAGAATTTTTTTCACATACTTTTTGTTATTGAGTTCTAGTTTAATTATTTTTATGGTTAAAGAACAGACATTATGTCATTTGAATCACTTTACATGAATCATTATGACTTGTTTCTTGCTGAATGTTCCGTGGGTACTTGAAAAGAATGTATTTTGCTATTGTTTGGTGAAGTGTCTACAGCCATAAATCAGGCAAATTGGTTCCTGAGTAAAGGCAATACTGTTACTAATTTTCTGTCTATCAATCGTTGAGGGAGGAACATTTAAATTGCCAGCTAACATTGCAGATGTGTCTCTTTCTTTTTTTAGGCCTGTCATCTTTTCCCTGGTGTGTTTTTGAAGCTCTGTAATTAGGTGCATACACATTAGGATTGTTTAGTACATCCTCGTGGTGAACTTAGTCCTATTTCATTCTGAAGTCATCCTCTTCGTCCTGGCGATACTCCTTGCTCTGAAGTTGGCTTTGTCTGGTATTAATATGACTTTTCCAGCTAATTTCACACCTAGTACAATATATCTTTTTCCATTCCTTTACCTTTAGTCTGTGTTGTCATATTTAAAGGAGGTTTCTTTAAATATTTAGGTTCTATTTTTTGGTCTGCTTTGACAGTCTCTGCCTTTTAATTGAAATGTTAGCCCATTGATAGTTGAGATCATTTGGGCTATGGTTGGCTTTAAATCTATCATCTTGTTCCTTTTTCCTTGTTTTCCTCCCTTATTTTGATCAAATGAGCATCAAGCATCTTTTTGTGCGTGAAGTAAAATAAACATAGCATTGTAAACTGAGCACTTTTCGGTATTTCATTTTCTCTTCACTTTGGTTTATCAGCGCTACTTCATTCTTTTATCACTTAGTGGCAGCCCTGTTGTGATTAGTGTTATGTTTATTGCACCTTTGACTCGTCAGTCTGCCTTCATCTAATATCACACCAGTTCACCTACACAGTGTGAGAACCTTGCAACGGTAACTGTACCTTCCTTCTCCCCATTCCTTCTTTTGTAATATTGTTTTCATACATTTCACTTTTACACGTTAGGAATCTCACAACATGTGTTCATATTTTAAAGCAGGTCTATTAAAATCACTAATAAAAAAGTAATTTTTATCCCAGCTGGCATGGCTCAGTGGTTGAGCATCGACCTATGAACCAGGAGGCCATTGTTTGATTCCAGTCAAGGGCATATGCCCGAGTTGCAGGCTCGATCCCCAGGAGGGAGAGTGCAGGAGGCAGCCAATCAATGATTCTTTCTCATCATTGATGTTTCTATCTCTCCCTGTCTCTTCCTCTCAGAAATCAAAAATACTTTTAAAAAAGTAATTTTTAATGAAAAATATCATTAACATAAAATGCCAAAACGACACCGCAAGTGCATTGCTTCTAGAATGTACTGTTTGTACTGTGATCGCAGCATTTTCCATGCTGCCATTATTTATTTGTCTTTCTCTTGCATTAGACAATAAAGTCCTTGAGAGCCAAAACAACACCTATTCATCTTGTAACCTTAGCATAGTGCATGGAGCTGGGAGGAGTTCAACAAATGTTGTACGACTCGTTAATTTGCTGACTGCCCAACTGCCTGGCTTACTGAATGAAGGAATGACCAGAGGGTGGAAGCCTGAGTACTAGAAGCCCAGATGGAAACACTCTAGCAGGCAGACAGATGCACAGGACTCATCGCCTGGATGCATGCCTTCTTCCTTCTGTCCCCACTCGCTCTCACCATCCACCTCCCATTCAAAACTTGACAGGCAGGAAGAGGAAAACAAGGACGTCAAGCGTGCTTCAAGGACACTTAAAAGGTCGCAGATCAGGACTCAGGGTGGACTCCGACTGTGGCGGCGTTCCAAGAGCTGCTGGGTGTGGCCGTTTGTCTTGCGGCTTCAGATGTGTTTGTGTTGGGAACAAATGTGACCTTGGCTGAGGTCTGGGAACGGAGAGTGGGTCACTTCGGGATCATGTCCTCGCTGGCCTGGGAAGTGGCCCAGAGCCCCGCGCTGGCTGCCTGAGTCTTGGTGCGCCTGGTTGCTCCCGACCTCGGCGGGGAAACTGAGGCAGCTAAGCAGCTTTCTCAGATGCAGAAAATGTTCTGCAGCCCTGGCTGACCTGGGGTGTGGATTTCCGTGCTTCGGCCTTTGAAGTTGTACGCCGGATGCTCTCCCGCGCGGTTGGCTGGCTTGGGAACAGTTAAAGCTGGCTCACAGCGGGCTCTTTTGGAAACGAGGCTGTGGAAATACTTCTCCTCTAGCATTTTGAATTCCGAACAATCAGAGCATTATGGATTTTACCCTGCTTTGCTGACCTCTCTCTCTCGCTTCCCAATCCTTGAAATGTTGAGAGGATTATAAAAATGTTCACAATGTGCTTTACAAAAATTCTACATAAATCATACTAATCACAAAGCAGTGTGTCTCCCTTCCAGCCAATGTCGACCTCCTAGGAGAGCACGTGTTTCCAAGAGGCATCTTTAGTGCAAATCGAGAAAGTTCTGGAAAGCTGAAAAATTAAACTTAGGTTCAGCCATCTTCCTTACCCTATTTTACTGACGTAACACATACGTATGAAGCAGGTGTGGTCAGGGCGAGGGGGGTAACGTGCCCCCACCACAGTGGAATAAAGCAGTTGGAGTCACGCCCAAGACAGGTGGGGGACATCCCCCAAGTGATCACCAATTCTCTCTAGATTTATCTGTGTGTGTGTGTGTGTGTGTGTGTGTGTGTGTGTGTGAAATGTACTGTGGATTCGCCATTTGTCTCCCCATTCACTGCATCACAGAACCAGAAAAGCAGTAGAGGATAATGTATGGTGCTGCTTTTCAAACCCTATTTTTTCAGGCCGGTGTCTGGTGACTCAGAGGGAAGAGGGGCTGCCCGGTTGCAGGTTGGAGACTTGCTGCTCTTTCCCCCTCCCCACCCCGCAGGCCACCACCTGGCCCAGCCTTGGGCAGTGGACAGTTTGAATACTTGACAGGCAGGAAGAGGAAAGCAAGGGCTTCACATGGGGTCCGTTGGGGTCATGTGACCCCTGGGTGAGGGTTGCCTGATTCTCAGAGCTCGTCCCCCTGTGAGGGCCAGGGGGTGGGTGGGGAGGAGAGGCGCTGCCTTGGGAAGTGCCGGCATCTGGAAATGGCCTGGCGAGCTGCAGCAGTGGGACCGGCAGAGTCAGTGGCCGAGACTCCCAGTGCCCAGGGGCCCCAGGGAGTGGGGGCCTCTCTAAGCCTGAAGGCTAGGACAGGATCCTGCAAAAAAAGCCCGTTTGGGGTCCATGTGGGGCCCAGCCAGTGTGCAGAGCTGCCAGGTCACCTAGGGATTGCACACAGAGGTCAGTGAACCCAGGAGACCTGCCAAGGGGGGCCGGGGTCGGGCTTTTCCCTCAGGAAACATTCCCTATGCTCATTGGGGAAGAGAGGCAGCAGGTCTGTTCCAGAACTTTCCATATCGCCTTCTAGGACCCCCAGCGACTTCACCAAATGAGACGGTGCCAGTGTCTCCTTTGCATTCAAAACGGCAGTCTGCAGCTGGAGCGTAGGGTTCTGGGACCATTCAGCCTGATTCAACCGATTCAAACGCCGCTCCAGGAAAGCCAGCGGGGGTTGTTTTAGAAGTTCCGTTAACTCTTCCAAAATGACAAGGCACCACTTAGTAAAGGACTGCTCTCTAGTAGTTAATCACATCCCATCACCTGGGAAGATTGGTTTCCTCTCACAACACTCTCTAAAGTGTGTGTGTGTGTGTGTGTGTGTGTGTGTGAGAGAGAGAGAGAGAGAGAGAGAGAGAGAGGGAATATTTTGGAAAATAATGTATAAAGGCAAAGGTTTATTTGTGCCTCCAAAATGTATCATTCCTCTCTCAATGGTCTGAATTAATACCCAGTTCTATTTTGGGCAATTATTAGCTATAAAGCTATAATTTTCTTAAAATGTCATTTAAAAAAGCCATTATAAAATACTGGCTGTAAAAACCATTATAAAAAACTGGCTGTATCTGTCAGGATTCTCTCTGAGCTGCAACCACTTTAAACTAGTTTAAGCAAAACAGGGCGTTCACTGGCTCACATAAATGGGAAGTCCTGGTGCACACAGGGGGCCACCGGCAGGGCTGTAATGATGTCGTCTCTCAAAGGCACTCGAGGCCAGGCGGGGGACAAGGCTGGCAGTGGACACAGACTGCTTTCCCACTGGCTCCAAGGGCAGAGGCCCAGGAGGGACTCTGATTGGCCCAGCCTGAGTCACATGAGCAAGTGCCATCCAATCCCTGTGGCTGGGAAATACAGGGCTCTGGTCAGAGCTGGACCACATGGTTGGCAAGAAGTCAGCCCTTCCTGGGCCAGGTGGAAAGCACTCCTGCGGGCCAAGCGGGTGGGTAACTGCAGAAAGGCAGGGTAGGTGCTGACACACAAAAGCCACCAGAGCTTGGCCCTGCTTTTCAGACCCCTCAATACTGATTGGCCCACAACAGCACAGATCCTACCACCCAGTCCTCCCTGGGACAAGGCTGTGTGTCAATACAGACTGTGTATCAATATACGCGGTGTTTCGTTTTGAAACCTTGTTGCCTGCTGCCTTTGCTGCTGGTGCTTTCATTGCATCCAACTTCCAGTCTAGCTGCCTCTCTTCATCTACTAGTAGAGCCCACTTCTCCTGGCAGTACCTTCACCCTCGATGTCCAGAACTCGGAGAGATGTGCCGGCATCTCTAACCGGGAGCTTTTGGCGCTGGAATGCCTTTCAGCTGTTCCTCTTTCCCTGCTGTCCTTGCTATCAAATTCCCCAGCCACCGGCCTTCAACCTGCCAGGAAGGGGACGCTACATGGATATTCCTGCTCTTCCTGGTCATGTTCTTCAAAACGTCAATGTACTTCCCCACTCACCCTAAGCACTTGTTTGCACACCTTCCCCTCGGCCATCCCCGTGCTGTGGAAGCCTCCTGATCGCCCCGACCGTCCCTCACAGCTTCTCAGAGCTCCTGGCCCCTCATGACCTCTCTTAGCTGCCATCGAGGTGCTGCGGTCTGATGCGTGTCTGTAGGAAATGACCTCCGATGCAGTTTTGAGGTTGGCTTTGTAAAGCAGTGGTGGGCTGCTCCAGGTCTTCAAAGCTGGAGACCCGCTCCCTGGTCATGTAGCGAGGCCACCAGCGGCTCTTCCCTGCACACGATGGGGTGGGCTACTTGTGAATTTACCTCCGATGCACAGCTGACACCCCCATTCCTTCTAGAACAGCCGTGGCCCGTTTGAAATGAATAAAACTAAAAAAAAAAAAAGACCGTACCCTTTTATGTAATGATGTTTACTTTGAATTTATATTAGTTCACACAAACACTCCATCCATGCTTTTGTTCCAGCCCTCCGGTCCAGTTTAAGAACCCATTGTGGCCTCGAGTCAAAAAGTTTGCCCCACCCCCT
>NW_005871694.1:198508-204509 GCF_000147115.1 Myotis lucifugus | reverse complement strand
ACTGTAAACCCCAGGCCGGGTACCAATGTCCTTCAGCTTCTGGACGTCTCACAGCCCTGCCTCGACCATGACTTCCATCAGAGCAGGTGCTCAATAAACACTTCTCAACAAACTCAAGACTGATGTCGACATTTACACATGTGTTTTCTCCTTTCTGGTTCTACCCCTAGCTCTGCAGTCGCCCTAACACATCCTCGCTCACAGTCCCCCGCCCATCAGTCTGCTGTGACACCCCTCAGCCCCTCTACCCTTTAGGAGTTTGCCCACTGCCGCTCAGTCACAGGAAGGCGGGGGCGGGGGGACGGACGATGGGACTGTTTTCTGAACCTACTTTAAGGCCCAACATCTGATGAACAAAGCCCAACGCTGGGGTTTCTCCAGAAGAGCTCAGTTACTGGCACCTCCCCTCCCAGGGACACTGTGCTCCCCCAAAGTTGAGAAAGGTCACCAGGTAACTGGGGGGACACACCAAAGTCTCCGTAACAATCACAGTGAACCAGGAGGAATGCCAGGTGATGTTCCTCATCTGTAAAACGACGAGCCAGGCACGAGGCTCCCACCTTCCTTCCAGCGGAAAAGCCAGACTCTCGGGGGCACCTACCCATATCCCTCTGAGACGCTGTTCACCTACAATCCAATTCAGCTTTTGGAAACAAGAATTTCCTCCAGCAAGATGCCCTTGGTTTCCTTTCAGAAAGCAGGCCGTTTTTACATAAAATGGTTAAACATCTTTGGAAACATCCTCACATGAGGGGACTGATGCTTCGTGTGGCATGAAAACTGAAAATGCACCCACTGGTCTGTTCTCTACTTGCAATTCTGACATCTCATACCAACACGCGCAAGGAGCTGACACCTCATGGTGAGACCTTCCATTTGGATGAAACACTTTGGAAGTTGCTGTTGTTGTTGTTTTTGTTATAAGGCAATTCTTAGAGTGAAAACCATCTTGACTTATTACAATGTCCAAGTGCCATTCAACAGTGACCACTGCACATGGAGATTCTCTGTATGTGGGAGGCGGGCGGCCTGATGGACCGAACGGGGCACTGCTGTCCGCTGACCGTGTAATCTCGTGCCCAAACTGCGTGCCTCTCTTCCTTTACCGTTAAAAGGATCAGGTTGCACGCCCTAGCCAGAATGTCAGCCCTCAGACTGAAGGGTCCCAGGTTCAATTCTGGTCAAGGGCATGTACCTGGGTTGCAGGCTTGATCCCCAGCCCTGGTCTGGGCTCATGCAGAAGGCAACCAATCAATGTGTCTCTCTCACATCGATGTTTATTTCTCTCTCTGTCTGCCCTCCTTCCCCCTCCTTCCAGTCTCTTTAAAAATCCTCAGGGGAGGATTAACAAGAGAAATCTATACATATGTAAAAGCCTAAGCGACTATTACGACCAAATGACTGGAACGACTGGAATGAATGGTTGACCAGTTGCTATGATGTCCACTGACCACCAGGGGGCAGACGCTCAATGCAGGAGCTGCCCCTGGTGGTCAATGCACTCCAACAGCCAACCTCCTGTGGCCCCTCCCCGCGGCTGGCCCCCTGATTGGCCCCGATGGGGGGGCCAGCCGACCAACCTACCGCGGCTCCTCCCCCACTACCCAGCTGGTCCCCCACATTGGCCCTGATCAGGGGGCCAGCTGGCCAACCTCCTGCGGTCCCTCCCCCGGGCTGGTCAGCCCCCTGATAGGCCTCGATTGCCAGCCAGGCTGAGGGACCCCCTCCCCTGTGCACGAATTTCATGCACTGGGCCTCTAGTAAATAAATAAAAGGATCAGGCTGCTGAGGATAGGAAGCTTTAAATTCACCAAATGCTGCCACACTGCCCTCCCAAGTGGTTGTGGATTGTCCGCCCCCCTGAGTGTGTGTGGAAATACTGTTTCTCCAGGTGTGTGGGACCCTTGTTACAGACAGACTACATGTTGGCCAGTGCAATGGGTATAAATGGTTTGTTATTGTTTCAGTTTCCAGTTCCACGTGGACTGAAAAATTTGAGCATCTTTTCCTGCATTTATTGGATGCTTGAGTTTCTTCTGTGAATATCCTGTTCATCTACTTTGTCCATTTTAAATGTTCAACTGTTTGTTTTTTGCAATTCATTGGTGAGATTTCTTTATATAGTCTCTACAGGGTAAGGCAAAGGTAGGTTTACAGTTGTGAGTATGCAAAAAAGTTTATTCTTGTGTTATTATTTATTAATTATTGTATTATTTTTCTTACAAACAACTGTAAACCTACTTTTACCCCACCCTGTGTATTAAGTCTGTGTTTGAGTTGTACATATATATTTTACTCATCCAATTTTATTATCAAACTTATATTAGCATCTTAAAATGGATTATAGCACAGCCTCTTTTTCTATTCTTTGAAACAATTTGTGTAAGATGAAGATGATCGATTTCTTGAAGATTTGGGAAAATTTATGTAAAAATCTGTCTGGGATGCCTGGGGGGAGTGGGAAAATTTTGACTACTCCTTGAATTTATATAAGGGTTTATAGGCTTATTCAGGCTTTTGTTTTCTTCTTGATCCAATTTTGGTGATTTTTACTTTTGTAAAGGTTATCCATTTCATTGCTGGCTTCAGATTCATTGGATAAAGTTACTTATAGTATCTCGTAAGTGCATTTTTAATTTTCGCTGCAATTAAATCCCATCTTTCATTGTTCTCAGTCATAATTTGTTCTCCTTCCCCTTCTCCTCCCTCCTTCCACTCCCTCCCACACTTGCTCTCTCCTCTATATCCTCTGGCTGGCAGTGAGCTCACTTTTACGTTGTCTGATTTGCTGTAGCTGTTTCTAGGGATGGTGGTTAGCTGTTATGAAATCCGGAGTTCTTGCTGGCCATCCACTCAGGTGGAACCTGCGTCTCACAACTTCCACGGTCATTTCCTCACTCAAGAGTCATTTAAGAGAGCATTTAAATGATCTAAACATGCTTTTGAGTTCTGTATTATTGATTTGTAATTTAATTGCATTGAGGTCTGAGAGTGCGTTCTGGATGATGGCAATTTTAAAGACCTGATGACAAAAACCAAAAACAAAAAACAACACAAATAAACCCTTTGCTTATGATTAATCAACCTCGTTTGAAATAATGCATGTGTTTTTTGGGGGGTGCTAACTGCTGTGAGCAGCAGGGGCTCGACCAGCCTGGGACCTATTGGGGAGGGTGTAGAATTCTCCCAGACTTGTCTGTCCGAGGATTGAAGGCTGGGGCTCCTGCCTCCTGCCAGTGGAGTTATCGGTGGGGTGTTAGCCTCCTGGACTTCTGGGCTGCTCAGGGTTGAGTGCTGAGTGGGATCCTGTTGGCACCCTACTGCCAGTGCGTCAGAGAAACCAGGAGGCAGGACCTGAGAGAGGGGAGCTGGGCAGGCTTGGGGTGACAGCCATCAGCTGGGAGGGAACCTGCCTGTTTCTGAGGCCACTGCTGGCACCTCAGGGGAGCCCACGGATCTGAGTGACATGCCAGGCATCTGGTGCAGTTTGCTTCTAATTCATTAACGCATTATCAGTTCCTTCCGCCTGTTTTCCTTGTGCTCACTTGCTTGTTCATTATCTAACTTCCTATGTTGGAAATATAGTTCATTGTTATTTTAGCCTCCCCTCTTTGCTAATGTAAGCTGTCAGGGTTTTAAATATCTCTTTAAGAAACATTTCACTTGCATCCCTCATAATTTAAGATGTAGTAGTTGTTATATGTATATATGTTGTCTAAAGTTTTACATATGTCTCCTTTTTCCCCCGATTGACCCCCCGCCCCCAGCCATTCCCACCCCAGGAAGCCCCCACCGCCCCAGTGTCTGTGTCCATTGGTGATGCTAATATGCATGCATACAAGTCCTTTGGTTGCTCTCTAAACCCACCCCACCCCTCCCACCTCCCCTGCTATTTGTCTCTGGATCTATTTTTGTTCATCAAATTATGTTGATCATTATATCCCACATATGAGTGAGATTATGAGTGAGATCATGTGATATTTATCTTTCTCTGACTGGCTTATTTCGCTTAGCATAATGCTCTCCAGTTTCATTCATGCTGTTGCAAATGGTAAAAGTTACTTCTTTTTTATAGCAGCGTAGTATTCCATTGTGTAGATGTACCACAGTTTTCTAATCCACTCATCTGCTGATGGGCACTTAGGCTGTTTCCAGATCCTAGCTATGGTGAAGTGTGTTGCTATGAACATAGGGATGCATATACCCTTTCTGATTGGTGTTTCTGGTTTCTGGGGATATATTCCTAGAAGTGGGATCACTGGGTCAAATGGGAGTTCCATTTTTAACTTTTTGAGGAAACTCCATACTGTTCTCCACAGTGGCTGCACCAGTCTGCATTCCCACCAGCAGCGAAGGAGGGTTCCTTTTTCTCCACATCCTCACCAGCACTTGTCTTTTGTTGATTTGTTGATGATAGAGTAGTTGTTATATTGCTATTTAAAATATTTTCTCATTTCAACATAGTTTCTTTTTTGACCCATGAGTTAGTTAGAAGTGTATTTGTTAATTTCCAAACACTTGCCCCTCTTCCCCAAGTTACTTTTGTGGTGAATTATTCACTTTATTATGGACAAAAAAACAATGGGATGTTAATGAAACCAAACTTGACATTTTTGTGAGACTTGCTTTGTGCCCCAGATGGAGGTAAAGTTTTGTAAATGTTCTAGGTGTGCCTGAAAAATACCTGTTCTCTCTACGTCACCGTGTTGTCAGTGACCACCTATCTCCCTCGGGACCTGTCATTTTGAGATGTTCCGTCCAACTCCCAACGGCCGGTATCTGCATCTCTGTGTCTGAGGCTTTTCTGCAGTTAGAGAAGGCGGGCAGGGCGGCGGTGCCCGGGAATGGGCGCCAGGGTGTCAACAGTGGGCGTGGGCGCTGGGGAGGGACCCCCCACTCCGCAGACTGTGAGCCCTTTTGTCCTGGGAGTGGAACCTGAGCTAATGTTTCCCTTCCTTTCCAACACAAAAATGTCTAAGAATAAAAGTAGAGAGAATAGTGTCACAAACTACTGTGTACCTCGCACCCAGCTTTTACGAACCGTCACAAACCTGTTTTTATCTTCTGCTCTTTTTAAATAATTAGGTTGTCTCTCTTGGATTTTCCATTCTGGAGAATTTTTCAAAGGAGCAACCCATTTATTCATTCTACTAAGAGTCTGATTTCTAACTCAGTAATTTCTATTTTTGTTGATGGTAATTTTGTTGTTTTTACTCTGTCCCAGATATATTTTTGGTTTTATATTTCAATAGTGCTATCCTTTTACACAATATTTCAATAGTTCTATCCTTTTACACAAAAAATTTCTAAGTGGCTCTTTTATATTATTTGTTGTTATATAATAATTACTTTTTCTTTTTATAAATTTTAAGTGTTTTCTTCATTTATTTCTGCCAGGATCACCTATAACATTATTTTTGCCATTTTAAACATTTTATTTTATTAACTTTTTTATTTTTAGTGGACATTTCAGGTATACAGCAGAGTGGTTAGACATTTAGAGACCTTACAAAGTGACCCCTCCCCTTCCCCATGGTAAGTCTAGTGCCCACCTGGCACCATCCATAGTTACTACAATATTATTGACTACATTCCCCACATTGTACTTTACTTCCCTGTGACTATTCTGTAAGTTCCAATTTGCACATCTTAATCCCTTCAGCTTTTTCATCCATTCCCCCAACCCCGCTCCCATCTGGCAACCATCTCTTCTCTGCATCCGAGTCTGTTTCTGTTGTCCGTTCACGCATTCTGTTTAACTGAAGTGCATTCGTGTTTTGAATGTTGGTTTTGTTGGCTAATCATGGTTGGGCCTTAGGTTTCTTCATGTGTGTTACATGTGCAGGCTCATTTTGGGTGAGAAGTTTTGTTTCTGAGCAGCGGTTCCATGGCCGACTGGCATCCCACGCCCACGCCAGGCCAGCCTCCTGTCCTTCCCACGGCTGGGGCTCCTGTCCAGCAGGTCCCGCAGGGGGGCCATGTGTGCCTGCTACGCCCTTCG
>NW_005871694.1:167959-198236 GCF_000147115.1 Myotis lucifugus | reverse complement strand
CCAGATCCCCTCAGGGCTGTGCCTCCACATTTCTGTGTTATTCCCAAGCCTCAGGGCTCTCAGACCTGGCTTTGGCTGTGCTGTCTCCTGTCAGACTGTAGGTTTGGGGCAGCACAAGCTTCCTGCACCACCTTGTACCACCTTGCCCGGAGATCCCCTCTCCCTTTCAGCGGAAGAAGGAGTTCACAGATGTGAAGCGCTTCCTGGAAATCGCACGCCCCTTTGCAGAGGGCCAAGGACAGGAGGCCCATCTCCACCATCAGAGCTCTGGTCCCTCTGCCATGGGCTGCCTCAGAGCGAAAAACAAGCTTTAATATCATTGTGACCTAAGTGGACAACTGCAAAAGTGTATATGAACTGTTATGAAACTGTTCAGCAAATAAACTAGTCAAAGCCAATGTTGTTGTGGTTTTTTTTTCTAATTAGAAAAGGTAAAAGTGTGTGTGTTTGTGTTTGTGGAGAAAAGTAATAAATGAGAGGGTCCCCGAGTTAACATATCAGGGACATTCTTGAAAATTGGGCCTAAGATTTTTTTAAAATATAATTTTATTGATTTCAGAGTGGAAGAGAGAAGGAGAGAGAGAGAGAAACATCAGTGATGAGAGAGAATCATTGATCAGCTGCCTCCTTCACACCCCCCATTGGGGATTAAGCCCACAACTTGGGCATGTGTCCTGACCAGGAATCGAACCATTACCTCCTAGTTCATAGGTTGATGCTCAACCATTGAGCCACACTGGCCAGGCAGGCCTAAGATTATTTTTTTAATTCCTTACTGGTAAGAAGTTGAGGAAATGGGTTTTTAACACCGTACGTGGTTCTTGTGCCAGAAGTGAAGAATTCTGTGGGCAGGCGTTTCATTGTTCCGGTAGACCTCCCCTGTATGCATAAGGGATGCACTCAGGCTGGTGGCGGGAGGAAGAGGAGATGGAGGCAGGCGATCCAGCTGCTGGGGTCTCCAGTCCAGGGTGGGAGTTGGCTTCCACCAGGCAACAAGGACCAACTGGTAAACCCAGCCATTATCCAAAATGAACGAATTTTAAAACCAAAGGCAATAGACACGCCAACCACATCACTTCCTAATTATTGTGACATTTTACTATTATTTGTGCTCTTGAGACTATTGATACCAGCTGTGCCTGACTGGTGGGGACGCTTCCTGGTGGTCTGCTGTGCACATCTCTGCTGGCACCCTGCTCAGTGAGATCAGATTGGCAGCTTGAAATTGGTAGATGGTGGGAATATTTACACGTTGGAAACTGGCAAGTTCTGCAGGTCAGATATTCTCTCCTCTCCCAGCGGCCAGTTGTCACACATTGGTCACAGCTGCTTAACACTATAGTTTTTTCATTTTCCAGGTTGGTGAGGCCTCACTCATCCCTCATGTCTGTGCCACTTCCGGTGGATAGTAGTAGCTTAGCAATGTTGGCAACTACTCTCCTGTTGAAAGGTAAGTATCTCAGGATCTTAGGTAAACGAATGGACAAAGTCCTTAAAAAAACACACAACACAACACCAACCTATTTTAAATACAAAAGGAAACATGAGAAAAATCAATGTAAAAAAAATTGTTTGTCAATTTCTTAGAAACAAACTATGAAGGTAAGGAAAAACCATGGCTCATAGAGAAAGAATACGATACTATTGACCATTCCCAGAACCACGGTAGCAGGTCAGTGACATTTAAATTGACCGAGAAAACACAAAGGAAAAATAAGTAACTAAGTTTGCCTCTGTTAACAATAACATGAAAGAAAATTAGCTGCAAATTTCATGTTCATACATTCATGGAATGACTGAATAAATGATGGCATTTACAATTCAGTGCAAGATTATGTGGCTAATAAAACAATGAGTATGATTTTTATATATTGCTATGGAATAGTTTCATGTTAGGGGAAAAAGTAATGTGGCTAGGATGATTCTATGCTTATATATAAAAAGAGCAAATTACCTTACGTGAATCACACACACACACACACACACACACGCACACACACACACACAGGCACGCTTGTTTACGACTAAAGAGAAGGTTCTGGGAGGGTACGTATACATGTGGGAGCCTTGGTCAGCTCCAGCTGCTCTAACAACGTACCACAGGCTCAGTGGCTTAATCAACAGAAATTCTCTCTCTCGGTTCTGGACGTCACACTCTTAGTCTTCCCAGACAACACACTTCCTCATTTTTTTCGCAATCTGGAGAGTCTGGGAATTTTCCAGTCTTTAAGTTCTGGCTTCTTTTCTGCTTGACAGTTTCTTCTCAGATTCATTTCTCTCTTCGCACATTTGGCTGTGAGCAGCCAGGCGGCACCAAGCTGCTGCCACAACACTTGGCTTAGAAATGTCCTCAGCTGAATACCCAGTTCCAGCGCGTGCAGGTCTTACCGTCCACAAAACACCAGAACCGGGCGCAGGCCAGCCAAGCCCTTTCCTCCAGTTTCTGACAGCGTGGCCCTCATGCCCATCAAACCGCACCTCCATCACCTGTAGCAAGCCCTTCGTGGCTGTCTCAGCTTTTCCTCGCCTCACCTCCAACTGTCCCAGTCTCCACCCTCCCCTGGGGCCGGACCGTTTCCCCCTTTGGGGATGTTCGTTACACCAGCACTCTGCCCTCTCAGTGCCAATGTCTTTGTCAGCTTGGGTTGTTCTAACAAAACACCATAGGCTGGATGGCTGATAAACTGGGGACTTCTATTTCTCACAGTTCTGGAGGCTGGGACGTCTGAGGTCAGGGTGCCGGCGTGGTGTACAGGTGGCATCTTCTCACTGGTCCTCAGAGACGCTCTCTCTGGAGCCGCTTCCTTTAAGGGCACTAATCCCATCACAGGGCGCCCTCTCATGACCTAATCACCTCCCCAAGTCCCACCTCCAAACGCCTTCACATTGGGGTTAAGGCTTCAACATATACATTTTGGGACACAATTCAGTCCATGGCAGATATATCTCTAACCCTTAACACGGTGTCTTGTATGTATGTTGGAGGTGTTGACCTAAAACTAAAAGGCCAAAGTGAGAGGCAACAAGCATTTATTGAGAGAAAAAACAAATACTATTGGAGAGGCAGTGATTCCGGCAGAAGCCCTGTTCTGGTTAGGAGGCAAAGGCTGGGGTATCGGTGAGAAAGGGAAGGAGCAATTACATGAATTGAAGGAAGGCATTGCTATTGGTACAGATAACAATATAGTGATGCTAATGCTATAGAATATTTTTAATTTTAGTCCGTTAGTCCTCAGTCCTCTAGTTATAGCATCTGCTTTCTTGTTATCTTTGCAAACAGGGCTTGGGAGACAAGCTCGCTCAGGCCCAGTGCAAGCTTGCTTTGCCCGGTTCGAACATTCCGAGGTTGGAGGCATCAGACGCTCAGGGCAGGTCCTCTGGATGGCTGCTCCGACTCCATTTTAAAGTGGCTCCATCTATTCTCTCTTTATGGAGGTAAAGAGGCTATAATCATTTTTATGTGTTTATTTTGTTATAATAAGCGTGTATACTTAGTCTTATTTTTTAAAAGAGATCCTCCTCTCCTTTTACTTTTTGAAAAATTCAGTCCTAAGGGCGTTAGGTGGGCCCAGCAGGGCAGAATTTGTCCTGGAGTGGAGGGCAGTGCCAGGGGCCAGGGGAGGTGCTGGGGCCTGCACGGGCGAGGGTTGTCCACACGGAGGGGAGCCGTGGTGCCGGATGTCGAAGCCAGAGTGAGGCGTCCATGGTGGGGGCTGACGTGAGGCATGGTGCCATCACAGACTACATGATCCTCAATGTCACCAGCAGCAGCTTTCGAGTGTCCTGGGGTTTAAGTTCCACCCAGAACCGCACCTTCCACGTGCAGGTTTCCAGGGGCGAGGAGCCGCTCAGGAGCGCCAGGACCCAGGCGACGACCCTGGAGGTGACGGGGCTGGAGGCCGGGGTGCTGTACTGGGTGAAGACCAGCTACCAGGCCTGCAGGACCAATGTCACCGCCACGCTGACCGTCAGAACCGGTGAGGCCCTCGTCTGAACACTGTGTGTTACCTGTGAGCTGGTCTTTCTATCCCGATTCTGTTGCCCCAGAATCTCAAACTGTGGCTCTTCTTCTAACCAGGCAGGGGCAGGCATGGGCTTGTCCCACCGTCCTAGTGGGGCGGCGGGCGCTCCGTGTCCTCTGAGCAATGTCTGGGGGTCACGGCCATCATGGGCTTTCTGAATAGTATTCTTTATAAACATTTTTCATTTAAATGCTTGTAGCCTCTCCGTTTGGCCCTTTAGTTTTAGGTTAACAGTTCGAGTATAAAGAGGTCATATGCAAATTAGGCTGGGACGCCATAATGGGTCACTGACCGGACAGGAGGAGGCTGCGCGCGAAGGTGAGGCTCGGAGCAGAGCGGCGCGGTGGCTCAGGCGGCCCCGGAGCGGACACAGGCAGGGGGGCCGGAGGACGCTGCAAGTCAGCTGCGGGTCCCAGCCCCCTGCGGGGTGCCTCCCTCCACGGCAGGAGGCGGGGCGCCTCCTCCTGTGATTTCAATTGCGGGCTGGGCCTCTGGTATACATATAACACACCAGTGTGAAAAGTTTGGTGTATGTATGCTATGGACTGAATTGTGGGCCCTCCCCCCCGAAATTTATATGTTGAAACCCACCCCACTGTCTGTTTCTTGTGTCTTCAGGAATAACCTAATGGGAAGCGATATTCTCAGCACACTCTTGGTTCATGTCCAGGCCATTAAGGAAGTTACTGGCTAATTCTGTATGAGTAGGAACCTGCAGGGACGCCTGTGGTTGGGTGGCCAGGAGCACGGGCCTGGGACTCAGAGTGAATGGGGCCAGGAGCTGCTGCCTCACTCTGTGTGCCCCCTGGGCTCCTCTGGGCCTTGGTTGTCTCATCTGCAAAATGGGGACAATACAGGGTGACCTGGTTTTAGTACTGACGGTCCCACATCCTAGGACCTTTTCTCTCCTCCTTCCCCGGCCTGGGAAACCGGTACAGCCGGTCACCTTAAATCAGTGGTCGGCAAACTGTGACTCGGCAAACCGCGGCTCGCAGGCCACATGCGGCTCTTTGGCCCCTTCAGTGTGGCTCTTCCACAAAATACCGGCTCTTCTACAAAATACCGACTTCTGCGCATGGGGCACGAATTTCTATCAGTATGGGCGAAGTGGTGGAATATAAAATCTCGTGTACAAAACAGATTCGGGATTATAAACAAGCCAGCTTACACAGTTGATCAGAAGCCCATGTTTATATTTTACTTAACTGTGCAAGCTGGTGATAAACCGAACGGGCGGCCAGGCGCTGGTTGCCAGGGTGCACCCTCCCCCACCCCGCCTCGGCAGTGCCTCTAAGTCTATTTTCCAGGCTGCAGGTCCTCTTCGGGGACAGCAACCTTGAGACATACAGAGGGGACAAGCCGCCAGGAGGCCCACCTGCCCAGCCATTGCAGTCTGAGACCACAGCCTTTTAGAGGCTGCAGGGGCCTGACCAGCCGCCTCCTGTCCAGGTAGAGAGGCGCTGCAGGGCACAGCAAGCAGCAAGGCCAAAGGAGAAATCGGGGTATTTTCCATGGTCAGACCTCACAGCGAGGCCGTGACAACCTGGCGGCCAGGGAGGAGCAGAGCAGCCTTGTCGTCACCGCCTTGCTGTGAGGAGTTGGCTCTCGAACCCGTGACCAGGAAGAGGGAAGTCAGATAAAGACCACGGGTAAAATCATCTACCCATCTATCTGTTCTCTACCTACCTCTCATCCATTTATTCAAAAAGATGTCCTAAATGTGCTTGCTTCCTGTGCTCATTGATTAACAAAAAGGCATCTTTTTATTTAAAAAGCCTGAAAGATTAGCAGTGGATTCCAGTGGAGGCCTGTGCTCTGCAGGGGTCAGGGAGTAGCTGGCTCTTCCCACCGAAGCTTCTAGGGCACACACAGCTCTGCAGGCCAGCTGGGTGCAGGCCATGGAAGGGACAGCTGGGCACAGGCTGGGGGAAGGCTGTCGTCAGCAGTCCCCATCTCTGATCTGAGCTGTGAGCTTTCAGGGGTGTCACGAAGATAGAAATCCCTTCTGTCCAAGGAGCCCCACTCCCCAAGGTTCACGTGTGCTCCCCTGGAGACCTGGAAGCACCTGCTTGCACCCCAGGAACTACCTGGGGAGGAATTCTCAGACACAATGAAACCTACAGTTTGAGGAGCGTAGTTGCAGATAAAAACACTTGAAAATGACAATAATAGAGTTTTATTATTTTGGAGAAAAGCCAACCCTTACATTATGTTGTAAACCAATCGATACAAGATTATGTTACTTCCCCAAATATGCTAATACAGCACTGGAAGTACATACTGTGTGGAGAGATAAAATGATAACACAAATTCAGGCACAATGCACAGTGGTCACATTTTTCTGGACACTGAAGTAAGAAACATACAACATTCAACAGGACTGACTTCAGCTAACCAGGCTGCACTTAAGTTTATGTACAAAAAAGCAGTATCTTTCCCCCCAAAAGGATGTCCACTTCCCTCCCAACCCCTGCACTATATAGACATTATTTGGAATAGAACATTTTTCAATCTATGGGCTCAATTGTGTATCTTTGACAAGCGATGCTGCTATTATGGGCTTTGGAAAAAGATCCAAGTGCTTGCTTGTCTATAAGATCACATCTTTCCCTGAGGAATTCCCTAAACATGGCAGGTACTTCCGTTCCCAGTGAGGGTTTAGATAGGATTGGTAACCCCTGGCGACTGTCCCTGCCCCTTCCCTTGCAGACATCACTCAAGGCTCCACCCCTAGAAATCACTGTGCCATCTGATACCTTTAACACACGAAAGGCTATTTTGGCCTTCACCCAACTCTTCCCATCCCTTCCTCCCCTGCGTCTCCTCCCAGTCCTGGGGTGGGACCATTGCCCTGGACTGTCCAGGCACCAACTCCCACCTGGACCCAGGTGGGCACCCGGGGCCTGCCTCACTGCAGACTGGCCTTGTGCAAAGGACCAAGCCCAGGCCCCACCTCCTGGAGGCTGGAGGCTGGATTTGGGGTATTTTCTGACAAGTGCAGTGTTGTAGAGCTCTCTATACTGAGGTCCACAATTTAATACCGTGAAGAATGGCAGTCATGCAATCTATCTACAAATAAAACAAAAACGGGCTTTTATGGACTAGCCTGGGAACCTAACCCCTGTGTCTATGGGAAAATGCATTCTACATCTTAGACAATAAGCCAGAGAAAGTGCTGGCATGCCCTGCCCGGGGACTGCCAGCTCTCCGGATGCTGTGTGTGCCCGGGGACCGGGGCTCGGCACCGAGGTGGCGCTGATGGTGCCGCCGGCCGTGAGCCGTGGATCCCCCGTTCCTAGCGGTGCGGGGCTGTGAGGGGGAGCTGGCTGAGCTCATTCGGTAAAGAGATTCTAATATCCCTTGGGAATTTGATGATTCTGGAGGGCAAAGCCTTTGCAAGTCGATGTCCTAAAAACAAGGGCATATTTTCGTTCTGGGTCCAGTGCGAGGCAAAGGGACAGGGAGGGTGACACTGACGCACTGGAGACTCCCTCACGTGCCCTCGCTCTGCTCAGCGGGAACAGGACAGCTCGCTGCCCTGGCGGAACTCCGTGAGATGCTCAGTGGTCCCGGTTGATTCTCACAGGGTCTGGACATTAGACCATATTTCTGGGGTCCGGTCCACATGCTGCTCCATGTTCGCCTCCTCGCACGACCCACGCCACTTGGTCCAGCTCTCCGTGCCCAGCCCCCTCTGTCATCGCCTGGAGACCTGACTGTGACCAACACTGTCCACGTTGGATGGTGACCGTGTGGGGATTTGCAGCTTGTTAGATGGGGAACATTCACAGGGACCCTCAGCCACCCGACACGCCTGCCTTCAAGTCCGCTGGCCCTGGGGGAGGTGCTTGCTAGCTTTGCTTCTGTCTCTCCTCGTGGCTCCAGGGTCGCAGAAATGGCCTTTCCCACAGTTAGTGGGACTGTCCCAGCCATGTGAATAGGACCAAGGCCACCTCCTGATTTCCTGTGACAACACAGTCCGGGTTATTGCACGGTGCTGTTGCTAAGGGCGGGGTGCAACGTTTGTCTGCTGACCGGTTGCCGGGGGCGCAGTAACAGAATGGGAAGCAAATCGGCCCAAAGGGCCATACGCTGTAGGTGAGAGGTGAGGCGCCAGCAGGAGGGGCCGCAGGCAGGGGCCAGGCTTCATCCCTGTGCAAATGGCTGCATGTCTAGAGTCAGACCTCAGAGGGTAACGTTAGCCATCAACGACTTCATAATAACTGTGCTAATGTGTTAAGATCGAGTAAAAGGCAGGCAAAGTGGATGCAAAGAGGGAGCATTTCCATGGAAGACTGGGATTTGCAAAAATCATCAAATGGACATTCTAGAAGCGCAAATAAATATTTTGATATATGGGTATTTCAGATGACAGTAACAGTAGATGGAATACACAGAACCATAAGACTGATACATTTAAAGACAGATCAATAGATTCAACCAAAATGAATCACAGAGAGAAAAGAATCATGATTAAAAACAAAACAAAGGGTAAGACATGCAGGACAGGACCAATCTCAACACAGTGTAGCCAGAGTTCTGGAAAGAGGCGAGAGGACAGGGAGAGGGGCAAAATTTGAAGAAATAATAGCCAAATATTTTCTAAATCTTATGAAAAATAGCAAACCACAGATTCAGGAAAATAAATCCAAATAGGATGAATAATTTTAAAAAATCCAACTTGAGCACATCATTGTCTGACTATATATAAGTGAATCTGTAAACTGTTATCATTAATAAAGTATCTTGGAAAATTCACTAATATGTGGAAATTAAACAACACCCTTCTAAATAACCAATAGTTGAAAGAGGAAATCACAAGGAAAGTTGAATAGACTTCGTGATGAATGAAAATAAAACACAACAGACCAAAACGTATGGGATGCAGCAAGAACAGCACCGAAAGGCCAATTTATAGCTAGAAATCCCACTGCGGAAAAGAAGACCTCAGAGCAACAACTGACATGTCCACCTTCAGAACCTGGAAAAGAGCACACGAAATCCAAAGCAGCGGAAGGAAGGACAGAACAAGGATTAGAGCAGAAATAAGCAATGTCAGCAAGGTTGCAAGCTACCACGTCAATATGGGAAAACCAATTCTATTTCCACATTCGAGCACCAAACAATTGGACAGCGAGATGAAAACACATCACTTAGAATAATATCTATACTAATAATAGAGGAATATGGGAATTGTCTGGGACGCCATCACGTAACGATCAGGATGGAGGTGGGGCTGCGGTGGAGAGCTCTCAGCATGCCTGTGCCAGGGGTCTGAAGGACGTGGAGAGGAAGGGAGAGCAGATAGGCAGTTAGGGGGATCAGGCCAGGAGGGGAGGGCAATTAGGGGGATCAGGCCAAGAGGGGGGAGCAGTTAGGCAGTTAGGGGGATCAGGCCAGCAGGGGAGAGCAGTTAGGGCCATCAGGCTGGCAGGGGAGCAGTTAGGGGCATCAGACAGGCAGGCAGGTGTGTGGTTAGGAGCCAGTGGTTCTGGATTACAGGATGGATCCCGGATTGGAGAAGGTGCAGGCCAAGCTGAGGGACCCCCCACTCCCACATGAATTTTGTGCACCGGGCCTCTAGTAAAGTATAAAAAAGAATAAGCCTAACTAAAGATGTAGTCAGTGGACAAGAACTCTTCACTGGAGATTTTATAACACTGCAGAGAGAAACTAAAGATGACAGGGAAATGGAGAGATGTTCCGTAGTCGTGGGTTTGGATATTCAGTACTGTTAAGATGTTGGTTCTCACCTGGCTGGTGTGGCTCAGTGGTTGAGCATCAACCTCTGAATCAGGAGGTCACAGTTCGATTCCTGGTCAGGGCACATGCCAGGGTTACAGGCTCAATCCCCGTTGTGGGTTGTAGCCGATCAATGATTCTCTCATCATTGATGTTTCTGTCTCTCCCTCTTCCTCTCGCTTCCTCTCTGAAATCAATAAGAAAATATATATTTTTTAAAAAGATGTCGGTTCCCCTCGAAGTGATCTATGATTAATGCAGTCCCAGTTGGAACTCCAATAGGTTTGCTTTTCTCCTTTCTCCTTTCTTGGTGACAACTGACAAGCTGATTCTAAAATTTACATAGAAATATAAAGAATCCAGAACACGGTCATACTTTAGGACTTATTTTAACAAAGCTGGTGTGATATTGGTGTAAAGACAGACAAATGGACCAATGGGAAGGAACAGATGGTCCCAAAATAGACCTTTCTCCCATACGTGGTCATTGCAATTCTGTGGAGAAAGGATAGAATTCTCAGTAAACTGGTTCTGGAGCAATTAATCCAGTGGTTCTCAACATTCCTAATGCCACGACCCTTTAATACAGTTCCTCATGTTGTGGTGACCCCTAATTTCATTGTTACAAATTGAACATAATTAAAGCATAGTGATTAATCAAAAAAACAATATTTAATTATATATGTGTTTTCTGATGGTCTTAGGCGACCCCTGTGAAAGGGTTGTTCGACCCCCAAAGGGGTCGCGACCCACAGGTTGAGAACCGATGAATTAATCAAACAAGTGCACGGAAAATTGTGCCTGGACTTGCGCCTGTCAGCACATGTAGAAATTAATTCAAACTGGATAAATGCCATGAATTCAAAATTCCTAAACTTTAATGTGAAAATGAAAACAATGACACTTCTAGCAGAAAACAGAAAAGTATTTTCATATTCTTGTGGTAGGTTTCTTAAAGAAACACGTGCAAAAAAAAAAAAACCCAACAAAAACAAAACAAACAAAAAAACCCCCTATAACTATTAAGAAAAATATAGAAAAATTAGATTTTACTAAAACTAAAAACTTTTATCATTAAAAAAATTAAGAAACTAACTGGGAAGCTGCAGATAGGGAGAACATACATTCTCAATATGTCTACGTGACAGACACATGCAGACTATATCAAGAAATCCTACAAATCAATACTAGAAAAATCCAAGTTTTAAATGGGGGAAAATTGAATCATTAGTACAGAAAGGCAAATTAAAACGTTGATGATATAATCACCATACACCTATAAGAACGGGCACGTTTAAAAAAACTGAGAAGGCAGAGTGATGGCAAGGATGCAGACCAACTGGAACTCTTACGCCGCTGGTGGGCATATAAATTGGTTTAAATTTGGAAAACTGGCAGGCAGAGTCTACGACAATGAAACATATTCTTATCCCACAACCCAGCCATTGCGTTGCTCAGGTATATTCTCAAGAGAAATGAATGTTTATGTCCACCAAGACACATGTACAGTAATGTTAACAGGGCCTTTATTTATAATAGCCCCAAACTGGGAACACTCAAGTGTCCATCAGTAGGAGAATTAAAAAATCAACTGTGGGTTTAGCTCAGTAAATAGAGTGTCGACCTGCGGACTGAAGGGTCCCAGGTTGGATTCGGGTCAAGGGCATGTACCTTGGTTGCGGGCACATCCCCAGTGGGGGGTGTGCAGGAGGCAGCTGATTGATGTTTCTCTCTCATCGATGTTTCTAGCTCTCTGTCCCTCTCCCTTTCTCTCTGTAAAAAAAAATATATCAATAAAATATATTTTTTAAAAAATCAACTGTGGCAAAAGGAAACTGTGGCATAATGGATACATGTGACAACACGGATGAGTCTTAAAATCGTGATGTTGAGTGAAAGGAGCCGGACACCAAGTGGTACAGACTGTAGTGCAGTTTGTTGCAGATCAAGAAGACACCAAAGTAGCCTGTGGTGATTGAAGCCAGAGTAGGGTCTGCCTCTAGAGCAGCGGTTCTCAACCTGTGGGTCGCGACACCTTTGGGGTAGAACGACCCTTTCACAGGGGTTGCCTAAGACCATCGGAAAACACATATATAATTACATATTGTTTTTGTGATTAATCACTATGCTTTCATTATGTTCAATTTGTCACAATGAAATTGGGGGTCACCACAACATGAAGAACTGTATTAAAGGGTCGTGGCATTAGGAAGGTTGAGAACCACAGCTCTAGAGGCAGGAATTGATGGGGATCCGCCACAAGGACCATTTCACACCACGGAAATGTCCTCCGTGGTGATGGATCTGAGAGGTGAATATACAGGTAAAAATCACCCAGCTTTACATTAAGATGTGTGTGCTTTACAAAGAAGGAATCCGTTGTTATGGGAAGGACAAGAACGCCTAACCTCTGGAGCCAGACCTGCCTGTTTGGGAGCTGAGATAAGCTGCTTTCTTGCTGTGTGACCTCAGGAAGTCAGATAACCTTTCCATGCCTTAGTTCCCCTTTGCTCACAGTAATAGTGTCTGGTCTACAATGTTGTGATGCAAATTAAGTGAGTTAGTGGCTATAGAGTTCAAAGCCTGGTTCCGGGTACCTACTCTGGCCTTATGGGTACTAGTCCTTGTCACCAGGTGATGGCCAACTCCCCTCAAGCTGTGAGGTCTCAGATAGCAGCTCACGGTTGCCCCATTTTGCAGCAAGAATCATTGGCTAGAGCTATGACAATATGATGTTTTTAATTTATTCTAGAACTTCTACTAGGAAATACTGTTTACTGTTCACTATTACCCTGTAGACCCTGATGAACTTCCATTTGTGCTGTTGTCAATGTTTTATAAAAAAAATAAATAAATTCTTCCCTCGCCGGTTTGGCTCAGTGGTTGGAGCGTCGGTCCATGGACTGAAGGGTCCTAGGTTCATTCAGGTCAAGGGCACATACCTTGGTTGCAGGCTCGATCCCTGGGCACATGCGGGAGGCAACCAATTGATGTGTCTCTCTCACATTGATGTTTCTCTCTCTGTCTCTCCCTCTCCCTTCCAGTCTGTCTAAAAATCAATGGGAAAAAATCCTCGGGTGAGGATTAACAAAAATTAGATCATTCCCACCATGTTCACAAATGCAAAATCTTCCATCGGACCCAAAGTGATAAATCAGTAGATTTCATAGTTGGTCAACCAGGCAGGTGGTGGGTTCTCCTTTGTGCTAGTAACTTGGGAGGGAGCAGACTGCCCTTTAGTAACCTCAGTGGCTTCCTGTTGTCTGCAGTAACAATTGCATTGGGCAATGTTATCACAGCTACATTGCATCATCCCTATTTTAGACCATTCTCTCTCTAGTATAAAACAGAAACCGAATCTCAGTTTGTGGCTTGGGCTTTTTCACGTGTCTGCAGCGGTGAACACTGGAGTTCTGCTTTAAGGGGGGCTTCTTCCCTTTATTAATCCCCAAATAAATAGGTTCCCCAGCGATGGCCTCTTTGCAGAAGGAGAACTCCTGGGCGCTGTCTACACCCAAGCCTGCGGGTAAGTCACCGGCAAAATGCTCTTTAGTAAAAAAAATATTTTGTGATGTGAATATATGGAATTAATAGAACTAGTGGCAGGTCAAAGAACCGAAGTCGTGTCTCTTGTTCAGGCAGCAAACAATTATTTGGATTTGAACTGTGATGTAGAGTGTCTGTGACAGCAGTCAGTCAACTCTATGGGAGGGCACTCAGGACCAGGCACCTGCAAGATATCGGGGGTCGGTGAGCACGCACCTGGGCGTCTCCAGCCTCTGGGCCCAGGCACCAGTGAGAACCCCAATGCATCTGTAAATTCGGATGGGCCAAAGTCAGATGCCGTAATAGTGTTCCAATTTTATTGAAATATAATTGATATATAACATTCCGTTAGTCCAGGGTGTACAACAGCAGGACCTGAAATACGTTTATGTTGTGAAATGGTCACCACAATGCGTTTAATTAACGTCCATCGCCTCACATAGTTACAATTATTTTCTTGTGATAAGAGCTTTAAGATGAATCTCTTGGTAACTGTCCAATATGTAACACAGTATTGGTGGCTGTGGTCACTGAGCTGTACATTACATCCCAGGACTTATTTATCTTGTAACTAGAAGTGTTCACTTTGTAACCACCGTATTGGTGTCTTAGTATGTAATACTGAAATACTGTCACTCTGAGGCTGGTGATCGAGGAGTTCCTTTGTACACGTATCTACCCATTTTCCCTTGTAGGGCGTCCCACACAACAGCCGATCATAGGAAGCAAAATAAAGAAAGCCATTGGAGTGAAGGTGAGCAGTGAAAACAATTCGGGGTGTGGGGGTGGCGTTAAGGGCAGGGTCATGGGCTCAGGGTGTGGAAATGTCGGATGCATACAAGCCTCCTTTTTTGTCTCTTCTCGGCTCCCACACCCCATGACTACCCCATCTCGTTCAATTGTCACAGTGGTGGTCCTTTTATTCCCATTTTACTGATGAAGACCGAGGCTTTGAGAGGTTCGGAACAGGCCCAGCATCACAGATGGCTGGTGATGGGGTGGCATCCCACCACTGCTGTCGGCCTGCAGAGGCCTGTGTTTCTCTGTCTCTCTCTGTCTCTGTCTCGCTCTCTTCCAGTAAAGAGGAAGAGTCTTCCCTTTATCAAGTTGATGGTGGACAAAGCACAGTCACGGACATTCCTTTGGTCCCAGTGCTGTCTGGTCCTGTGTCCCCCGTGTCATCCCCAAAGTGCCTCCACTTAGTACTTCCTCACGCCCCACACTCCGCATGATGTCTATGCTCTGCTACAGGTTTGATCCGAGGCCACCTCATCCAGAGGGGCCTCAATGAGGACTGTCCTGTGACCTCTAAGGATTTATTTTTCATTTTGAAACTACGAAATTAAAATTGTAGTTTCCCGTTTAGTTGTGAGATCCCGTGGACCCTTTCCCCGCTTTCCCCAGGGGAGGCGTCTTGCACGGCTCTAGGTCAGCATCACATCCAGGATGTGGACACGCACGGTCCAGGGACAGAGCACCCCCTCCCCACGGGGTTCCTTCCTGCTGCCCTCTTACAGCCACACCCTCTCTTCCCACCCACCCCACCTGAACCCTACCAGCCACTGCTCCTGTCTCCATCCTATAAATTTGTCATTTCAAGAATGCTGCATACATGGGCTTGCACGATATATTATCTCTTGAAATAGGCTTTTCCCAGAATTTTCTGGAGACCCATCCAGGTTGCTGCGTGTATCAGTAGTTCATTCCTTCTTATGGCTGAGTCAGGTTCCATGGTGCGGAGGGAGCACATTTGTTTAACTGGTCACCCATTGAGGGTCATCTGGCTCGTTGGCAAGTTTGAGCTGAGTTAAGCAGCTGCAAACACTTGTGCACAGATTTTGGTGTGAATGTAACTGTGTATTCCTCAGAGATAGATGTCCAGGAGGGCCATTGCTGGGCAAACGGGAGTTGCAGGTTCAGCTTTTCAAGAAACTGGCAGACTGTTTACCAGCTGGCTGTGCCAGCAGCGAACTCGTCTCCAGTTTACCTACACCCTCCAATGCGGTGTGTTGCACTATTTTTTATTTTAGCTGTTCTGAAAGGCATGTAGTGCCACCTGATTTTATTTTGATTTGCATATCTCTAATGCTTAGTGATGTGGAAGTTCAGTTCATGTGCCTATTTGCAATCTTCTTCAAGGAAATGTCTGCTTATGTCTTTTGCCCATTTTATTTTAAAAAATTTTTAATACATTTGTTATTGATTTCCACACTGGGGATCAAGCCTGAAACCTGGGCATGTGCCCTGAGCAGGAATCAAACCGTAGCCTCCTGGTTCATAGGTCAATGCTCAACCACTGAACTATACTGGCCAGGCTCTTTTGTCCATTTTCTAATTGGATTGTTTGATTTTGTTTTCACTGTTGAGTTTTCACAGCTCTTTATACCTTCTAGGTTTTTTTGTTGGGTATGAGGTTTACAAGTCTTTTCTACCAGACTAGCTTGTCTTTTCATCTTTCTAACAAAGTTTTTAATTTTGATGTAGTCTAACTTATTTTTTTATTTTATGGATCATACTTTTGGTGTTTAAGAACCCTTTGCCTGGCCCTAGATCCCAAAGATCTTTTCCTTCTATTTTTTTTCTAAAAAAATTGTTTTACATTTGAATCAATGACCCATTTTGAATTAATTTTTGCATCAGGCATGAGATTTAGGCCCAACTTATTTTTTTTTCTGCCTATGGATATCCAATTGCTCCAGCGCCATTTAATGAAAAAGCGATCTTTTCTTCATTGAAGTGTTTTGTACCTATGTAAAAAATCATATTTTGGGGCATATTTGTGTGGGTATAATTCCAGATTTTTCATTCTGTTTCATTGATCTTTGTGTCTATCTCTTTGCTAGTCTCACACAGTCTTGATTACTGTGACTATAATTAATCTTAAAATCAGGTCATTCAATTTCCCCTGCTTCATTCTCTCCTAAAATTGCTTTAATATTCTAATTCATTTGACTTTCCTAAATTTTAGATTACTCTTATTTATTTCCACAAAAGATCTTGCTGTGATTTTAATTGCAATTACATCAAAACTGTGTATCAATTGAGGGATAATTGACATTTTTACTATGTTAAGTCTTCCAGTCCATGAACAAAACATGTCTCTCCATTTTTAAAGAGCTTTGATTTCTTTCATCAGTATTTCAAGCTATTAGAATATAAGTCTTGTACATGTTTTTCGTAGGTTTACACCTAAGTATTTACATTTGTTTGAGCAATTATAAATGATATAGATGTGTTTTTTTTAATTTCAGTGTCCATTCTAGAATATAGAAATAAAATTTATTTTTGTATGTTTATCTTATATCCTGCAACCTTGCTGAACTCACTTACTATTCTAGGAATGTTTTTGTTGATTCCTTGGAATTTCCTATGAGGACCGACAATGATGTCATTTGTAAAAAGAGATAGTTTTACTTTTTTCTTTCCAATCTGTGTGCCTTTTATTTCTCTTTCCCTTACCACACTGGCTAGAATTTCAGCACTGTGCTCAAGAAGTGTGGCAAAATCAAATATCCTGTATTACTCTTGATCTTAAGGGGAAAACATTCAGTCTTTAACCATTTATTATAATGTTAGCTGTAGGTTTCTTGTAGATGTTCTTTATCAGGATAAGGAAGTTGCCCTTTATATCTATTTTTCTGATAGTTTTTCTAAAAATCATGAATAGATGTTGAATTTTGCCAAGTGCTTTTTCTGTTAATCTGGTATGTTACATTAACCTACTTTCAAATATTAAATCAGTCCTGCATGCCAGGAATAAACCTCATTTGGACATAGTGCATATGTTTTAAAATATATTATGGAATTCTATTTGCTAATAATTTGTTAAGGATTTTTGCATCTACTTTTATGAGGGATATTGGTCTATAGTTTCCTTTTTTTATATACTATCTCTGTCTGGTATCAGGGTAATACTAGCCAAATAAAATGAATTGGGAAATATTCCTAAACTGTACGGACCTGGAGAGTTCCTTATTTGGAATTTTAAAATTATGAACGCAATTTCCTTAAAGTTATAGTACTACTCATATAACCTATTTTATATCAAGTTAGTTGTATAGTATACAGATTTTTGAGTAATTGGACCATTTCATTTAAGTTGTCAAAATTATGTGTGTAGAGTTGTTTATAGTGTTCCCTTATTGTCCTTCGGATGTTTGTGGAACTTGTAATGATAACCATTGCTCCATCTTTAACATTCACAATTTGTGTCCTCTCTCTTTTTTCTTCGTCGGTAATACTAGAGGTTTATCATTTCATTGATTTCTGCTCTTTATTATTTTTTCTATTTCTTTTTCTACATTTTTGAGGTGGGAGCTTGGATTATTGACTTGAGACTTTTCCTAATCTTTCATTTATATGCATTCAGTGCTGGAAATTCCCCTCTCTGCTCTGCTGTAGCTGTGTCCCACAAATGTTAATATGTGCACTTTCATTTTACTTCAGTTAACTGTATTTTGTATTGTGTCTGAAGACTCCCTCTTTGACTCATGGATTATTTAGAAGTGTGTTGTTTGGATCCTAAGTCTTCACAGATTTTTCTATTAACTTTCTATTACTAACTTCTCATTCGATTCCATTTGACTCTGAGAGCACACCCTATCTAATTTCAATTCTTTTAAGTTGGTTGAGGTTTGTTTTATGGTCCAAGATGTGGTCTATCTTGGTATATGTTCCATTAACATTTGAAAATGATGTGTATTTGCCTGTAATAGTTGGATGGAGTGGTGTATAAATATTAATTGCATCCCATTGGTCAGTGTTGTTGAGTTCTATGTCCTTGCTGATTTTCTGTCCAGTTGTTCTAGCATTATTGTGAGAGAAGTGTTGAAGTGTCCAACTGGAATTGTGGGTTTGTCTATTTCTCTTTGCAGTTCTATCAGTTTTTGGCCTCACATATTTTATAGCTCTGTTGTTTGGTTCATATATACAGGGTGGGGTCAAAGTAGGTTTATGGTTGTTCGTATGGAAAATAACATAATAATTAATAAATAATAATGCAAGAATAAACCCTGTGTTTCAAGTACTCACAACTGTAAATCTACTTTTGCCCCACCCTGTATTTAGGATTGCTATGTATTCGTGGACCTCTTATCAAAATATAATCTCTCTAACTCTGATAACTTTCTTTTCCTAAAGTCTACTTAATCTGGTATTAATAAAGCCATTTCTAATTTCTTTTGATTAATGTTTACATGATATATCATTTTCGTATTTTTACTTGCATGCTGCCTATATCATTATATATTTTTAGTCCACGTTGCCAATCTCTCTTTTAATTGGTATAGTTCATTTACATTTAATATAAGCATTGACATACTGGGATTAAGTATGCATTTTATTTTTTGTTTTCCCTATGTGTTCTTTTTATTATTTTCCTACTTTCTTTTTTTCCGTCTTCTTGGGAGTTTCTTGAACATTTTTTAGAAATCCATTTTGATTTATCTATGGTGGTTTTGAGTGAATCTCTTTGTATAGCTATTTTAGTGGTTTCTCTAGACATTTTATTACATATCCATGCTTTATCAGTTTACTGGTGTCATTGTTTTACAGGTTCATGTGCCATATAGTAACCTTACCTCTCTTTATATCTCTTTACCCTCCTTCCTTTATAATATTATTGTCTTAAATATTTACCCTACTTACATTTAGAAACACATTTGACAGCATTACAATTTTTGCTTTAACCATCAAACAACATTTAGATAACTCAAGAGCAGAAGGGAAGGCTATTCTATTTATTCATATTTTTACTTAATAGTGCTTTTGTTCTTAATATACAATTTCCTTCTTTTACCTTTTTTTTTAATTTAGAGAAGTTTCTTTAGTCACTCTTTTAGGATATGTCTACTGGTGACAAGTCTTGGTTATTTTTTCTGGATATAGGTATCTGGGTTGGCAATTTTTTCTTTTAGCAAATGAAAAGTGTGCCACTTCTTTCTGGCCTCCATTGTTTTCAATGGGAAATCTGCTGTCATTTGAATTGCTTTTTATTTCTAGGTAAGTGGCATGTCTCTCTCACTGCTTTCAAGATCTCTTCTTTGTATTTAGTTTTCAGAAGTTTCACTATGGTATGTTTTGTAGATGTTTTTATTATCCTGTTTGGAATTTGATCAACTTTCTGGATCTGTAAATTTCTGTCTTTTGCAAAATTTGGGAAGTTTTTAGCCATTATTCCTTTGAGTACTTTTTCAACATCCCCAACCCCCTTCTGGAACTGTCAGTTCTTCTGTTAGATCTTTTGTTATAGTCCCACAGGTTCTCCAGGCCCTGTCCACTTGGTGTACAGCCTATTCTCTCTCTGTTGCTAAGCCTGGGTAATTTCTGTAATTGTTCTGCTTTTCAGTTCCTTGACTCTTTGCTTTCTGCCCTCCATTCTGCTGTTGAGCCCATTGCTGAGTTTTTTATTTGGACTATTCTGTTTTTCTGTTCTGAATTTTCTATTTTATTCTTTATACCTTCTATTTCTTTGTGAGGCTTTCTATTTTTTTCATTTGTTTCAAGGGTGTTCATGATTGCTCGGGAGGCATTTTTTAATGATGACTGCTTTTAAATCTTGGTCAGGTCATTGTGACACCTTTGTCCTCTTCATGTTGACATCTACTGATAGCTTTTTTTTTCTTTCCCCATTTGGATTGTGACATTCTTGATTCTTGGAAGAGGAGGAATTTTTGATGGAAATCTAGATATTTTGGTGTTATGAGATTCTAGATCTTATTTAAGTCTTTTGGCTTCCTCTGACATTACTCAAGCAGGGACACTTCCTCATTATTGTCCAGGGAGCGTACAAGTCCAAGTTCCCCACTCAGCCTTTATAGACACCCGAGAGAGAGGCTCCTCATCACTGCAGAGAAGGGTTGGGGTTCTGCCCTCCACTTGGTCACTCCCTATATCTCCCTAGCTGGGAGCGATAGCAGGCCTCATGGTTGCTCCACACATGAGAAGTGTCCTTGTGAGCACTGGGTGGTGGTGAAAGTTCTGATTGTACTGGTTCTCCTCTCCCACCACCCCACTGCCTGGGAGGGTGGATTCCACTTTGAGTGGGGGTAGGAGCAGGTTTGGGTACCTCATTACAACCTGTCGGAGGTGGAAATATATGCTCCTCCTTCATCTTTGCTAGTGTGGGTGGGTGGGACAGAGTAGTAATTTGCTTGTTTTAGTTGAATTGTTTATTTCTTGCCTTGGGGACAGAGCAGTGTATTGTATGGTGTGGGCTGGAGCAGAGTAGTAACTTTCTAAACACGTTCTGTATTGCTAAGTGGCTCCTTTTCCATCTCTTTGACTAGAGAAAGCAGTCTTTGGTTGGGTCTTTGTTTGTTTGTGCCGATTTGCATTTCAAGGTTGTTGGTTTCTTCCCCTGAAAGTCTGGGATATATGAGGCCGAAAGAAAACACAGGGACCTCGCCACCGTGTGGTTCCTTGAGTCCCAAGGTCCCTGGCCAGACCTCCCCTCCTTGCAGAGCCCCCTCACGCGTGTTTCATGTAATGTCCAGAGTTGTGCTCACGGGGAGGAGTAGAGAAAAGCAAGTCTACTCCATGTCCCCACTAGCCTGGCCTGTGACCTGTAGCAGATTGAACTTGGGGCTTCTTGTAGAACTCCCTCCCTATCTGAAATAGGTTTGGCCTATTCCTCAACACATATGTGACAGCTGTGGGAAGGTGGTGTTGGCAGGAGGCAGTAGGTAGGAGGCCTGGGTCCTTGCCAGGGCACTGTGGCCTTAGGCAGGTTTCAAACCTCATAGAGTCTTATTTCCATGTGCCCGAATAATTTACTGAGGTAATTTCCAATATTAATTTCCTTGCTCTAGCCATTTCCCCCTTCCCTCCCTTAAAAAATAGTCAAGACTTTTTTCAAATTATTTTTTAGTTGACTTATTTCTTTCTTGCCTTGGGTACTTTTGAGTTGCAGGGATCTTCCCAGAAGTTTCCAGGCATGCAGAAGATAATCTCCCTGACCAGACTTTTGCTTTCACAAGCCGGGGTTCAACGGGGTGACCACCCAGGTCTTCCTGAAGGGGCAGGGATGGAGAGCAGAAGTAGTGAGACAGAGGTTCAGGATAGTTTGCCAGTCCAGGGAGGGCAGGGGTGGGGTTTGCAGATCCCAGGAGAGCTCAGGTGTCTCAGGGAGCCAAGAGAACTTCTGCAGTGGTGACGTGAGTTGTGGTCTTTGGAGCCAGGAAAGTTGGCATGATATGAAGGCACTGCGCTCCAGGGACCAGAGGCAGATGGTCTGGCTGATAGAGAAAACAGAACGTAGCCCTCCCTGTACCTGGGTCTGGGGAGTCAGAGTCACGTATGTTCCAGTGATGGCAGCTGCCCTCCTACCCCACAGGGTGCTCTGCGTGTCACATGGGTTAATACATGTTATAGAACTTGTCAAACCATTAGCAGCTGTTCCAATGTAACTCAGGATTTTTATCAAACACCTACTCTGACTAGATGCCATGCTAAGAATGATGTCATAGGCAAAGAAATATGTAAGAGATGCTGAAGAGATAAGTCACGTGCCGGGGTGAACAGAACCTAAGGCAATAAGGGCTTACAGGTTGTCATGAACTATTTGTAAGGATTTTTCCATAAACTGGATTCTGGCCCCTGACTTTTAACAACATTGCCAAACTGTCTTAATCAGGGCTTTTAAAGCTAATTCATGCCAGCTCCAAGTCAGAGGGAGAGTACAGGGCCCCATAGAGCAAATAAATAATGACAATGACCAATATCTACTTATAAGATACACTATGAACTGGACATGATTTTCAAAAATGGACTCATATGATCCTCACAATATTCCTTTGAGATGGGCACAATTGTCACTCACTTCACAGCGGATGTCATGGAAGCACTTAGAGATACAAACCTGCCTGGCTGGTGTGGCTCAGTAGTTGAATATTGGCCAATGAACCAGGAGGCCACAGTTCCATTCCCAGTTAGGGCATACACCCGGGTTGTGGGTTCAATCCCCAGTAGGGGGTGTGCAGGAGGCAACCCATCAATGATTCTCTCTCATCATTGATGTTTCTCTCTCTATCCTTCTCCGTTCTTCTCTGAAATCAATGTTAAAAAATATTGTTTTAAAAAGAGAGAGATATGAACCTATTCAAAGAGCTGGCCACCTGGCTCCAGAGCCCAGTGCCTACCACCCACCATGCTGCCCAGCTTCTTGGAAAGGGCTCTATGACTTTCTCCATCCCTCAGCTCTGCTCCTCAGAGTGGTCACATCATTGTCACCTAGACACTCTCCTCAGGGCGAGAAAGATGGCCACTGCATGTGGCTGCCAACTCTAACAGGGAAAGAAACCCTCCACGTCTCTGGGCCCAGGCAAGTCCCCATGAGAGCGCCGATGGCCCCACTGGGTTTGTAAATCCTTTCCAGAACAACAGCAGTGGCCCGAGGAATGGGCCGTTCTGTCTGGCCCGGGTTGTGTGCTAGGATGGATTACGGGAGGGAGGCTCCTCAGAAGAACTGGGGTGCACAGAGGCCTGTGAGCTGCAGTTATTTCTCAGCTGGACCTTTTATGGGGTGATGAGTGGCTGTCATTTATGTGGGTGAAAAGGGAGCCACATACTAAACCTGACAAGCTCAGGGAAGGCCTGCATGGTGGCCTTACAAACTCAGAGACCTCAAGTAACCACATAGGATGGTCTGAAATGAAAACTTCCTAACTAAGAGCAGTTCGTGGAGGGTAGTCATGTCTTAGGGTGGTATTTTTCCCTAACAAGGGTCTGTTTTTACCTTAACTGAGTCTGTCGTCTTTTTTTTTTTGCATCTACAATAACATACTTGATAACATACCTTTGGAATAGCAAAGTAACTTCCCTCTTTCTGGACCCCTCAAAGCACAACCACACCCCAGAGCAGAGACCACAAATCCCCTCATTGTTGTTATTATCATGTTAGTTTTACTGTTAACTGTCCTGTACCCACCTACATAAAGGAAGTACGTGTCTCTCCCATCTCAGAGATTTCCCAGTTTTGCTTTCTCCCACCTCCCTGAGCTACCACCAATGGGTTTTATGTAACACTGCGCATGTCTTCCCCTTTGATCCTGATGTATAAAATAAGTGGGAAAGCTGCCATTTTCCAGAGCACTTTCTCAATCCATTGAGATTTTGCTTCCCTAAAATTGTTGTCAGTTTAGCTCAAATAAACGCATAAAAATTCTCTACAGGTTTGGTCATTTACTTGCGTCAACATTCACCAGTGGTGAGGAAGCCTGCAGTCATGTCCCTGTGTCTGCCTCTGAGACTCTGTCCTCACCCTCAGCGCTGAAGGCCATCGCGACAGCAGATGGTATTTCCTCTTTCTCCATTTATAGAAATACTTGCCTAGGCCTTGCACGCCACTCTTTGTTCTGTGCTGTTAACATAAGAAACATTCAAACCTGTGAAGAATTTTTGTGAGTTGATCTGAGCCAAACTCTCCACAATTGCCAGGAAGCAGAACCTCAAGGGATTGAGACCGTGCTCCGGAGAATGACGGTTTTGCGCCTTGTTTTATATAAAAAATTACAATCAAAAGAGGAGACGCAAGCGGGTTACTGGAAGTCCATTGGTGATAGATTAGGGAGGTGGGAGAAAGCAAAGGGGGGAAACCTCTGGGATTGGATAAAACGTAAACTGATAGACACATGCTTCTCTTACTTAGGTGGGCACAGCATAGTTAACAGCCAACAATTCACTCACTGACAAAGAGGAGATGTGTGGTCTCCACAGAGCAGTGCCTGTGCTTTGAGGGGCCCGGAAAAAGAAGAATTACTTTGACATTCCAACGATGTATTATCATAGATGGAAAAAAGAAATAAAAAAGGCTCAGTTAAGGTAAAGATTGACCTTTGTCAGAGAAGATATCGGCCTAGGACATGACTCCCCACCATAAACTGCTTTTACTTAAAGTTTTAATTTCAGACCATCCCATGTGGTCACTTCAGGTCTCTGAGTTTGCAGGGTCGCCACGCAGGCCTCCCTGAGCTGGTCAGGTCAGCATGTGGCACCGTTTCGTCCAGAGGGCTAGTGGAAGAAAACAGAAATAATCTGTTTGCAATGCTTTGCCTCTTCCTAATTTAGTTTATGAAATATTTACTTGCATTTTTCTTTCCCTCAAAACATCTCTCATTAATCTAGTTTTTTTGTTTTGTTTTGTTTTCACCTCAGCCTCTGGGCACTTCCCCTTCTCCTTCCTCCACTCTCATCTCCTGGCCCCTCCTCTGCCCCCACCTCCTGGAAGGTTGGGGAGGGAGGGGCTCCCAGGGGATACCATAAAGGGACTTCTGGACATTGGGGACAGATAACCACGGGCGTCAGGCCCAGAGCAGAATCCTCACACAGAGGCCAAGTCCTCAGTGTGCACACTCCCTCTCCTACCCCCTCATTTCCCAGCCTCAGTGTCTGGGCATCTGGCAGAGATTCTAGTAAAGAGGACACCCCTGCCCTAGCTGGTTTGGCTAAGTGGATAGAGCGTCGGCCTGCGGACCAGAAGGTCCAGGGTTTGATTCCAGTCAAGGGCACATGCATAGGTTGTGGGCTTGATCCTCAGCAGGGGCAGCCAATCAATGACTCTCTCTCATCATTGATGTTTCTATCTAACTCTCCCTCTCCCTTCCTACCTGAAGTCAATAAAAATATATATAAAAAAAGAAGACACTCCTTAAAAATGGAATTTGGGCCCATTCCGTATTGCTCAGTGGTTGAGCATTGACCTATAAACCAGGAGGTCACAGTTTGATTCCAGGTTAGGGCACATGCCTGGGTTTCAGGCTGGATCACCAGTAGGTGGCATGCAGGAGGCAGCTGATCAATGCTTTTCTCTCATCAGTGATGTTTCTATCTCTCTCTCCCTCTCCCTTCCCCTCAGAAATCAACAAAAAAAAATGGAATTTGGGGGATAAAGTGCAAGTCAGGCACTGGAACTACATCATTATAAGGGCAGTGAATGTGGTGCACTGCCAATTGAGTTCATGGACCTGCGTGCCCCCAGGACACTAGGTCGTTGTGTTGTGGGGGGAAGAATGGCACCAGGTGTTAAACCCATGGGGTCAGACTGGACCTGGGTTCAGCAACCTCTGCACTTGGGTTCTGGCTAGGAAAGAATTCAGAGCAAGACTCAAACTATAAGAGAACATCCTATATAATAAAACCCTAATATGCAAATTGACCCAACAGCAGAACGACCTGTAGCTATGACAGGCACTGATCACCAGGGGGCAGATGCTCAATGCAGGAGTGGCCCCCTGGTGGTCAGTGCACTGCTCAGCCAGAAGTCAGCTCCCAGCTGGTGGGCACAGCAGCAGTGGCAGGAGCCTCTCCCACCTACGCTGCAGGCAGGCTGTAAGGAGCGAGGGGTCCTGGACTATGAGAGCCCCGGACTGTAAGCGGGGTGTCTGACTGCTGGCTTAGGCCCGATCCCCCCGTAGACCCAATCCCTGGGATCAGGCCTGGGCTGGCAGGCGGACATCCCCCAAGGGGTCCCGGACTGCGAGAGGGCACAGGCCAGGCTGAGGGGACCCCCCGCCCCCAGTGCACGGTTGTCATGCACCGGGCCTCTAGTTTATTGAGAAAAATCACAGAGGAAGAAGTAATTCATAGGAGAAATGGGCTTAAGAAACAAGTTATAAAGGCAAAGGAAGGGCCCTAGGAACTTGGGAGTGAGGAATGCAATGGTAAAGCGCCTGGGGGGAGGGGAGGGAGAGGAATTGGGAAAGACCCAGTGTGTGCTCCCAGGAGGGAGAGCTCCCTGGGTCCTAAATCCTAAAGGTTTTAAGGGTAGAGATTTTAGGGGAGGTCCCAGGGGAAGATCTCAAATTCATCAGCTTTCCAGGTGTGTCCTTTCCGGGTCTAGGTCTCCACTGATTGATGGTCATTATCCAATGCAGCTGGTCCTGAGGCAGCCATGGCATTCGTTGTCTGGTTTTGCTGCTTTTCTGGGCCTGGAGCTGAAATACAACTGAGGCCTAGATGTTATCTCTAGGGAGGAAAGGTGGGGGGTTCCAAACGGCATGACCAGTGATATGCTAGGAAGGAAAGGTCACCCTGGGGGCGAGGTCCCGCCCTACAACTGTCCTTTGCTGGGCACCCAGGGCTTTCCGCCCTTTGTACCTGGCCCATCATCCTTGCTCTGCTCGTCTGTCCAACTGCCTAACACAGTTAGCTGGTTCAGCGGCAGGGAGGCTTGTCCTTAGCAACAGTGTGAGTGAACCTGGGAGAGCCCACTCATTAGCGAGGAGGGAGCACCCTGAATAGGTGTTCAGTGGTGGACCCCAAGTTTCACAAGGGACACTGAGAAAATGGAACCCATGCAGAGAAAGAGGGAGCCTCTCTATGACACAATGTTGGAGGGACCAGGGATGTTTGGTCCATGGAAGTAAAGGCCTCTGGAGAAGTATGGCGCCACAATTGAACAGCTCAAGGCCTATTGTGCAGAGGAGGAGGACTAGCTGTGTGACTGGAACACAGCTCCTGGGGTGACAGTGAGTGCAATTAGTCACAGGAACTGCTTGCTAACAATGACAACTATTTTGTTGTTGTTGTTAATCCTCATTTTTCATTGCCTTTTTTAGACAGAGTAGAAGGGAGGGAGGAAGAGGAGAGAGAGAAACATAGATGTGAGAGAGACACATCAACTGGTTGCCTCCAGAACTCACCCCAGCCAGAGGCAGGGAGCGAACCCAAAACCCAGGTATAGGCCCTTGACAGGGAATTGAACCCAAGGCCTCCGTGCATGGGCCAACACTCTAACCATTGAGTAACAGCTACTTAATCCTGGAACAGCTACTTGTTAAGGCAGGAAGGCCTCTAGCCCAGAGATTCTCAAGCCCAGCCTGGCCAACCTGTCTTAGCAGAAATTCTTATTGGGGTTGGGTGTGGACTGGACAGTCCTGTGATGAGCTCCTATTGTGTTTACCTGCTTGGCACCCACACTTCTTCTCAGAGCACCCTAAAATAGCCTCGGGGAAGCACCCAGGTCCCAACCTTTCCACATGGTCTGCTGGGGCTGACTTTCCCTTTGGCCCATTCGGCACATGTGACTCAAGCCAGACCACTCGGTGTTTGTCAGCTCCCTGGGCACAGTGGCTGGCTGTCAGCTGATAGAATACAGCTGTCGGGAGGGCGGTGCAGGGACAACCACGCTGAGGGAGAGACCAGCAGAGAGGGAGCAGAGCCATGGAGAGAGCTCCAGACCGGGGGCTAAGGACATACAACAGGTGCTCAGCCCTGGCAGCCTGGAACCAGTGCTCCCGGAACCGCTCTGCTACCTGAGACCATGCATTATCTGTAGCATAAGCAGGTTGGAGTTGGGTTTCTGTCTTTTACAACCAGGAGTCCCGACACAAATGTCACATATATGACCTACTCTACCATTTGCTTATTCCTAATATGGCACAAAAAGGCAGCATCAGTGAGGATCAGAACTGGAGTGCTTGCTATGTGCCGTGCATGGTGAGAAAAGCTTGACACGCATTATTTTCCATGCGGCTAAGATTATTATCATCACACTGGGTAGGTGTATAAGTGAGGGCTCTCCCAGGGGCTGTAACAGAAAAGCCAGCAGCTCAGGCCACGCCAACAAGGACCCAGTTTGTCACTGGCTTCATCCTCTGCACTGTCCCCCTGCCCATTCCCAGGAGCCCAGCAAGCATCCATCACCTTACACCCCTGGTTCCTGATCAGCCACTGCCACAAATCACCTGGCATAGAACTCAGGGGCAAGGGGATTTCCCAGAGGAATCTTTGACCATGTTCGTAAGAGTGAGACTAGATATTGGACAGAGAACAGATGCCAACACAACAGGCGCCACACTGTCCTGCCACTTGTCCTGTCATGCAGCTGGGCAGTGTTCAGCCAGATTCTCACGGAGAATCCCTCCCCAAGTGCATTCCGTGTCATCCTCTCCTGCTTTACGTCCTACTAGAGGCCCAGTGCAAGAAATTTGTGCACTTGGGGGGGGGGGGGTCCCTCAGCCTGGCCTGCACCCTCTCGCAGTGCAGGAGCCCTTGGGGGATGTCCGACTGATGGCTTAGGCCCGCTCCCCCCACAGAGGAGGAAGAGGCTCCCACCACTGCCACTGCACTCGCTAGCCATGAGCCTGGCTTCTGGCTGAGTGGCACTACCCTTGTGGGAGCACACTGATCACCAGGGGGCAGCTCCTGCATTGAGTGTCTAGTGGTTAGTGCACGTCATAGCGACCGGTTGTTCCGCTGTTCAGTTGATTTGCATATTAACCTTTTTTATGCCTGCGGGATCGGGCTGAAACTGACACTCTCTGACATCCCCAAAGGGGTCCCGGTTTGTGACAGGGCACAGGCCAGGCTGAGGGACTCCACCAGTGAACAATTGGGACTGGGGAGGGACAGGAGGTTGTCCAGCGGGGGAGGGATTGCAGGAGGGCTCCAGGGCATGTCTGGCCCATCTCCCTCAGTCCCATTGGCCAGATCCCAGCAGCAAGCTAACCTACCAGTTGGAGCATCTGTCCCCTGGAGGTCAGAGCACATCATAGTGAGCAGTTGAGTGGCCTTAGCATATCATTAGCATATTATGCTTTGATTGGTTGAACAGATGACCAGAGGACTGGACACTTAGCATATTAGGCTTTTATTATATAGGATTTGCCCCTGGAGCAAGTGGTGGCTGCAGGGTTATCCACAACCCTGGGCCCCAGAAATTAGGCACCTTGGACTATGCCCTTTGGCCTAAACTTTCCCCAGGAGGTTGTGGATTTGAATCCTCTTTCCAGAACATTCAGAAGTTGTTGGCTCCCTGTTCAGTGCATTAAAGGCACCACATGACCTCCTGGGCCTGGCACACAGAGACTGGCACCTGGAAATACAGCAGGCAGATAGAACAGAGGTAATGCATTGTTTTTTCAAGCGAAACTATTCAGACAAAAGCCCCCTGTGGGTGTGAAGTCCACCTGCCTGGCATAAAGAGCTGTACTCCTTTCTAAGTGAGAAGAGGGGCTCGCTCATCTGAGGTGTGGATGGTGAGGGGAGACCCAGGTGTGCTGGAGGTGAAAAGAAGTGCATTCCTGTGTGCAGTCCCAACATGAAAACTACTGAACAAAACACAGCATCTGAGATTTGGAGTAAAGAATGCCTTGTCACCATGGTTACCAAAAAATAGTCCCACTTATCTATAATAATCTATAATAATAAACGCATAATATGCTAATTAGACCAGACAGCTGAACAACCTTCAGGATGTCATTCCAGATTTCCTTCCGGATGAAGCCACCACGGCAGGGGCAGAGGCGGTTGGGGTGATCAGGCAGGCAGGCAGAGTGGTTAGGGGTGATCAGGCAGGCAGGCAGGTGAGCAGTGAGGAACAAGTGGTCCCAGATTGCGAGAGGGAGTGAGGAACCAGTGGTCCCAGATTGCGAGAGGGATGTCCAACTGCCAGTTTAGACCTGATCCCACAGGGATCGGGCCATCCCCTGAGGGGTCCTGGATTGCGAGAGGGTGCAGGCAGTGCTGAGGGCCCCCCTCCCCCACGCACAAATTTCGTACACCGGGCCTCTAGTATATAATAAGGGCTTTAACAGACGCCAGGCCATCAGATATTCCAGTCTGAGGCCAAATGAGAGGGTGTCTGGAGTGTCATTCCTTATCCAGTCACAAGTACACAGCTGTGGACCAGGTACAGGGCCAGGCACTGGAAACATCACTCACATCACTCTGCAAAAGCAAGTGTTTTACTTTATACTGGCACAAAGCAATGTTGCATATGAGTGTATATTGCCTCAGTGTGTGTGTGTGTGTGTGTGTGTGTGTGTGTGTGTGTGTGTAGGGGGTCACCTAGATATGAGCTATAACGGGGAAGCGGGTGTTGGAGCAGCCATCTCTTCATTAGCCTTCTTGGTCCTATCTGGCAGAGAGGTGCACAAATGAAAAGAGAAAGATCCCCTTTCCTTTCCCCTCCCTCCCAGGGACTTCTAGACGGGGGTCCTAGATGGGGGCCCCCTCCGCCCCCACCCCCA
>NW_005871694.1:149609-167559 GCF_000147115.1 Myotis lucifugus | reverse complement strand
ATTTTACGCCCCCGGGGCTCCGTGCTGTTTTCCAGGGGAGCAAGAAACCACAAAGACCCGCGCCCTCCCCCTTGACACCTGCCCCTGGGTCCCGGCGGAGGGGCCCGTCCTCCCATCGCCCACATTCCGGCCACCTGGCTCGGGGATGCTCCTGGCACCCAGCTGAGGACGCCGGGAAGGCGGAGGGGCCAGGAGTAGGCGGGAGGCGGCCCAGCATCCGCACAGACGGCCTTGACCTCGTCCGCCTTGGGCTGAGGGGCGCGGGGCCTGCGGACCTGAAGCGCACGGGGGAGGGAGGCAGCCTGCGCTGGGGAGGGTCCCATCCCCCCGCGGGCGCGCGCGGCCCGGGCTCCTGGAGCCCGCACTTCCCGCACCGCCCTCCGGAGCGCCCGCACGATCTGGGGAACAAAAGAGGGAGTTGCTTCCCGAAGCCGGAGCCTGCACTGCTCCTGCGCTTCCCGGGGACTGTTCGCTGGGATCTGCTGGGGACGGAGCGGCGGAGTCCCGGGTTAGGCAGATGAGAGCGAGCCTGGATGCTGGCAGGCCACCTTTCTGCGCCCTTTGGAGAGACAGGGTGGGGACAGAGGCGCTCATTCACCGTCTCAGGAGGGTACCAGCTCTGTAGGGGGACCAGCTAGTGCCGGGGAATTCATTGCTACATACAGCAAGTGCTGTTCCCACGGGCGGTCCAGCGTCTCCTCTTGCTGGTTTATAATAGCTCCTTAAAGTCACATTAGAACAAAACAGACAACAAATAACCATCGACCCACCCATCACAGGGCTTTTCATGTCTGTGCCTAGCAAGCCAGCATTGCAGTGAGGTACTTACGGACTAGATTTCAGGTCACCGAAAGTGCAAATAGAGAATATATGTGTTTCAACCCATATCGCCCTCCCCATCCATCCCTCTTCCTATCCTGTCTGTGTATTTACTATCCTGCCAGTTCCTCCCCATAGGCTGTAAGCCCACAGTGCACAGCGATTTGTCACCCCCACCCCTCCGCTTATTTCATTTTTAGCATCCTGTATTGAAGTCAGCAGGGCTCAGCGGTATTTAACCGACAGTTACCTTAAGCTCAAGAAAGAAAGAAAAAAAAAAAAAGTAGCCGGGTGTCTGCGCATGCTCTGTCCTGCCAACTGCATCCTGTGATTCCAAACAGGTTACTGTAGAGCACACCGCGCCTCGCCAGCTCATTATATAATGATTTTGTGTAAACCGATAGAATGGGGCCGTGGGCATGCGAAGGAGGTTGGTAGAGTAGGTTTGAGCGGGCGACGCACAGGCCGGTCCCATCTCTGGGCTTGCTTGGCTTGGCTTCTTATAGATAAGAGGGGAGGGAAACCAGGAAAGAGAAGCCCCCCCTCAGGACATTTGCTTTAATCTGGTTGAGTGTTTGGATCACACTTGGCAATTCTTCTTTTTGCATTTGCCCATCTCTTTGGGATTCCTCAATCATGCTGATAATGAAAAATGAAGGAGATTATTACTGATAGTTGGAGGTAAAGAAAGTTTCCGGCCTTTTAGGTGCTGGGTAACCCTTGATGTCCTTTCAAAGCTGCCAAAGCAGCTTATCCATGTGGGAAAAGAATGAATCAGAATGTGTTGAAGAATAGAGGTTTTTATGTCAAGATTGTTATGTTACGTCATGGTTGGTACAGCCCCAGTGTTTTGTTCGCACGTGGAGGTGCTAGTGGCTGGGTTCTTTTTTTTTCTCAGAGAATTTTTTCTTTTCAAATCAATCTCCTCCCTGAAAAAAAGTAGCCGGGTTTTTAAAAATAATAATAATAAATTCTACTCAGGACGTAAACAATGAGCCCTGGGAGAGCTCCCGGGATCCTGAAGTTTGCTTTACTGTCACCCTGGCTCTGGGGTTCAGCTCAGGCAGACGGGGCCAGAGGTGAGTTTAAGGAGAGGAAATAGGCAGTAGCCTGGCCTGGGTAGGGGAGTCCCTGAGCTGGAGGGAGGGGGAGGCACGGGCTCCAATGGGATGGTGGCATGTGGGCCTGTTTGAAGCCGGGTTTTGGCTTTGGGAGGTTGGCATTCCGAGTGACCATGCAGGAGGCATCTGCCCTTTGCTTAGTGGAGGGTGTGCTGTTTGGGTTATTTTCCCTCAGGCAGTGGCCTTGAGAATTCTCCTCAGTACATTTCCCTCTAATGTGCCCCGGGTACCAAGGAAAGACCTGCTAGGTGGACACCAAGGCCAGTGATGAGAAACTGCACAGAGAAGTGAGAGAGTGCGTGCCAGCACCTGGTTCCTGTGAGCTCCTCTTCCCTTCCCTCCTCCCTCATGATGCTGAGTGTGTGTGTGTGTGTGTGTGTGTGTGTGTGTGTGTGTGTGTGTTTCTATCTCTAACTAGGCTTTCCTGGGTAAGTAGAGTGAGCCAGTCTCACAGTGGCCTGGGGGGCTGCTGCCTGTTAGAGACCCTCCCAGCTAAATAGTCATCTATGTATGTGTTAGCATTCAAATTGACATTAGCACCTAGGAAGTATTCTCACCAACAGCAGGCAGGACCACGCCAAGCATGGGCTCCTCGCACCCAACACCCGTGAACGGACTTCCTGTTATTTACCATTTATTGTGCAGCACACATTGTGCACGGAGGGGGCGAGGTCAAGACAATGCTTCAGTCAGGTAGGGAGCACACAGTGGAAGGGAATCAGTGGGGAGGGCAGATGGATTTGTTTCATTATTAATGAGCGCAGGAGGCTGAGGACAGCGAGCTGTAACCTACATTGGCGGTCGCTCTCATCTGAGGATGTGTTTCCAGAGAGCTGGTCTATTTCGGAGTGACAGCCTCTGCCTCTCATCATACAAGATTCCATGATTTTATTAATTGGGCGAGGCCATTGGACACCCATGGAGGGAGGGTGGAGAGTGGTGTACACAGCCTTGGTGTCAGTGTTTCTGGGGGTGGGGTTGTGTGGTTTCTCAGTTTTTTGTGTGTGGCTTTCCCTATAATGGACAGGGGCTGGGATGACCCAGGGTCACCTACAACTTGCCTGTAAAAAGCTAAGCACTGTTAAGGATGCTGGTTGGGAGGACAGGATGCAGATATGGGAACCGCACAGAGCTGGATCCTGGCCTGGCTACTCACTAACGGTGGGGTCTTGGGCAGGTCCGGCAGTCTCTCTGTGCCTTAGACCCCTCCTCTGAAATGGATGAGGGAGAGATGATAAAAGGCCGCTAGAGATGGGGAGATAGTAAGAGGCATAGTCTCTGCATCCTGGAGTTTAAAGGGCTCATTGTACTTGCTGCATCAAAGGTCACTGCTTACACCAGTAGTCACACCTACTATGCACAAGGTGTTATTGTTTAATACTTTAAATCGTGAGCACTCGCCTCTGGCTTCTCTCTCTCTCTCATTACCAAATCATTTTGTCACCCAGTTTTGTCCTGCCCAGGACTGCATGTCCCTTCTGAGTCTCTGCATGGACTCCTTGTAGCTCTGGCCTCACAGTCTTATAACTAAGTGCCCGTATTCTTGCCTGGGGCTCAATCGTGAACATGAGCTTGCTGAGGCCATAGGCCAGCGGTTCTCAACCTGTGGGTCACGACCCCTTTGGCGGTCGAACGACCCTTTCACAGGGGTCGCCTAAGACCATCCTGCATATCAGATATTTACATTACGATTCATAACAGTAGCAACATTACAGTTATGAAGTAGCAACGAAAATAATTTTATGGTTGGGTCACAACATGAGGAACTGTATTTAAAGGGCCAGAAGGTTGAGAACCACTGCCATAGGCCATGTCTGTGTGGCTGAATGCTAACCCCCAGGGTGCTCAATTTGTTAAATGAACGAGTAAGTGAGAGAACAGATAAGCTTAGGGTCTAGAGCGGGGAAAGCCAGGCCCTCATCCTAATACAAGTCTGGCATCTGCTACAGCCCGTGAGCAGGTGGTTGGAGTGATGGCTGTTCATCCCTGTATTCATCACAAAGAAAAGCTGGGACCTATTCCTGGGCCTCAGGAGGGGTTGACACTTGTGGTGGATTCTGGGGGAGGGCATAGGTGGTCTATGGCAGCTGGAATGCTGGGATGGAAGTCCAGGGGGGCCACCACTGGAGAGGAGTTGCTGAATACTCCTTGCCCCCAACTGAACATCCAACGATGGGGGATCCCAGGTAAGAGCCAAGTCTGTCAGCAGAATGTGGGTGTGAACCATAGGTTAGCCTTTTTACTTGGTTGGGGGACCAGGCCTGGAGCTAATTGTCTTGCCTGTTGCTCCCTCTGCTACCCCCAAGGCCAGGATTTGGTGCTTTGAGGGCAATTATGGAGTTAAAGTGTGTTATAAACCCGGGACAGCAGCATGTGCCCTCAAGGACAAGATGAGTGGGCAAAGGGTTGGCATTTGGTGCCCGCTCTGGGTGCCAGAGCTGAAGTTTTAAGTTTTCTCCTCATCAGCCAAAGCTAAGAGCGTGAGCTGGAGGCAGGGTCTGCTATTGCTCCTCCAGAGGCCTGGACACTGAAGGCCCGGGGTAAGCTTGGAGGCAGAGGTGGCATCCTGTCATGCCAGGGCTCTCAGGAGCCCCGATGTTGGGCTAACACAGACCTTCCCTAACTTCCGAAATGTATGAACCTACTTACGTTTGCATTTGAAACATTTCATGTGCTCCGTGCCAGTAGCAAACCAAGCTTAATTTTGTTGGTTTTATTCTGCACTCAAATTTTTATTCACTGAGTGTTATAGTCAGTTTAGATTTCCAGAGGTTAAGCCTTCCAGAGATCAGGAGATGCCTGAGGGGTGTGTGTGTGTGTGTGTGTGTGTGTGTACACGTACCTGTGCCCTTTTCTTAAATGTCAAAGCAACATTTTCAAACATCACAAGAACCAGAAACCCCTATGCCCGCATCTGCTCAACCCTCTGTGCTTGAGATATTCAAAACCAAGCCCTCCAAGCTCTGTGAGCCCTTAAGCACCCGATGGAAAAAAGGCCAGGACTTGAGGACACAGCCAGGTCCTCCATAGCGCATTCCAATGGGGGAAAGGCTTGTCTTGGCCACAGGAGTTGCTAGGTTTGTAGGAATATTTATGGGTGATCCACTGTCAGGTTTGTTTTGGATTTTTTTATTAGGAACAATAATGATAAAAAGCTATCAGCTCTACAGCGACGGGCCTAACAAACGTATGGAAAAATAACAGTATGGTGTTCCTCTTCAGCACACACGACAGCACCCAGTGTGTCCCTGATCCTGCTGCATGAGTTACCCAAGACAGTTTACCCATGGCCTCTCCCCATCGGGCCAACTGCCTTCAGCCACATGAAGGAGCATCGTGCCTTGGGCCCCTGTGGAATGTTCCCTCTTGACTCACGAGAAAGCACAGCATAATATTTGCCCACCCCAGGGTTCTTCTGAGTTTTGGCAGTACCTGAAGCATATCGATTTATTCAGGGTTGTCAAACGGTTAGAAAAAGATATTCCTTTCTTTGCATAAATACCCTTGGTTCTTGGCACATCTGTAGCAGGTCGGTGACTCCCAATGGAAGCCACCGTAGCTACATGTTAGGTATCACGTGATGCCGTGGAAAGGGGCATCTACGGTGTCTTCTTTTTATGACTCAGATTCTGGGGGCACTTCTGCCCCTCACTCGATTATAGGGCTCAGAGCAAGTTCAGGTTCCTTAAATCGTCCGCACCTCAGTTTCCTCGTCTGTTCAATAGCGAACAAATATTAATCTTTTTTTCAGTGCTATTATTAAGATATGATGAGAGAGGAGAGTTGAGAGTGATTTAGAAATTTTACAAGGGAAACATAAAGGCCAACTCCCACAAAACCCAGAGGTTCAAGTGGTGTCATTGCTCTTGAGACATGCCGATGAGGTTACACGAGAAAGGCACTAAAAGAGCTCATTTTAAATAAAACTTTCAATTGCACAGTTTTTAGGAGCCTTATGTACCTTTATTAGGATTTTTAATGAGTTGACTGTACATAGGTAACATTTTATGGTGGCCAGTGTTTCATTCTTTGGTTATTACTCATTTATTATGGTTTTGTGATTAGATTTTTATGATTCCAAAGGAAGACTGGTAGATAAGTTGAATATCTTAAGTAGTGTTTCAATAGAAGAAAAAGTGATGGCTAGAGGTAACAGGTTTCTCTGGGCAAGTTTGCTTCTCCCAGCGAAGTCACTTTGTAGTTTAAGACGTGTTGCTATAAGTATTCCATGACCTGGGGACTGGCCACCAGGCTCAAGGTCCCCTGTGCTCCTCGCCCTGATGTGACTTAAAACCTCTCTCTTGTAGAACACCAGCAGTTACTCTGCAGTGATGACGGAGCTCAAGTCGGTGTGCGTCTCGGTGGACGAGGTGGTCTCCAGCAACACGGAGCTGTGCGAGAAGGACATGCTGAATGGGCATCTGAAAAAAGTGGACAACAACCTCACAGAGGCCCAGCGCTTGTCCTCCTTGCCCCGGAGGGCAGCTATCAACATTGAATTCAAGGACCTTTCCTACTCGGTCCCAGAAGGACCCTGGTGGAAGAAAAAAGGTAGGGAGGGCGGCTGCTGCGTTGGGAGGTGGGAGGAACCTGTGAAGGAAGTAACAGGTGGTTTGGGGAAATCTGGGTCTGGCAGTGGGAGGCTGTCACTCTGCCGTGGCCAGTTTATTGCATTGCTTTATGCCCGTTTTTCCCCCCTTCTCACCTATAATATGAACAGGTGGATTAGATGATTCAAGATTCGTGGTGGCTCTTAACTTCTCATATGAGTACAAAGAATTCACAAAGATGGGCCAGTGTCCAGGTGGGCTGGATTCTGGAGTGCACGAAGAGGGTCCTCTTTCCTGGAGGCTGTTTATGTTAGTCTTTCAAGATGGGACTGTTTTATTTTAAATGTTTCAGAGCAAAATGGAAGACAGGAGCGCCCTCCCAGGTTTGAAGTGTTAAAAGGTAGCTGGTGACTTAGCGTGACCTCTCTCAAAACCAATCATTGACGTTTAAGGATCTTTAAAGGACTCTCATGAGTGGTGTTGATGGGATATTTAAAACAACAACAACAACACATTGTTGACGAATGACCCATAGAAATAAAAACAGAAGAGGTAGGGAGGATGGAACTTGGGAGGTCTCTGGAAAGCCACACAGTTCCCGAGTTTGCTACCAGCTTGTTGCATGTCAATGGCAATTGACAGAGGGCGGTATTTTGAGTTTTCTTAGCAACCTGGATGTTCCTTCGCCGGCTCTAGGTTTTCAGAGTGTGTGGAGCCAGTGCCACCTGGGCTGGTATTTCTTCCTGGTGCACTTACTCCTCATCTCCCTGTCCTTCACTCCCTGCATTCATTATCCATCCAACTTTCTGGAGGGCGGGGGAGGACACGTGACACATCAATCAAGAAATGATGGTCCCTAGTTTCTAACAAATTATTTAAATCATCTTGAAAATGTATGAGCCTATTGAAATGTCAACACAGGGTTTCAGCCTTTTTCTCCTGAACTTGAAATAAGATTTCACCAAACAAATAAACAAAAAACATGCACCATGTGACCAGAGGGCCTGGTTATGTTTGGCTTGATTTGTCTGTGTAGACCAGTTGTGGCAAGCCCACGGGCAGCACAGATCAGTTTCGGTCCATCTGGTACATGTGGCCCCGGGAATGTCCTGGTGGCTGGAAATGCCTGGATGGCTTTCCTGTAAAGGGAAGAGAGCTTGCCATGCTGAGATGCAAACATCTGCAAACCGTGGCAGAGCCTTGGTTTGCTGGACAATACAGCAGATACTCAACCATTGTTTGCACGCGAAGAACATCGTGTCCCCGTCAGGTATGTGGCTTGTCCACCCTGTATTCTCTGAGCGTTAGAACTGGTCCCACTAATTCTCCAACTTCACCAACGTGATGGAGTCTTAGTCAGTGAGGGAGGGGCCCCCACTTGGAAGTTCAGCTCCAGTGGCTGCCAGATAGACACTTGCCCTATAGTAACGCCTGTTACTCAGGAGGGGTGGAGGAGGATGTGAGCCCTGAGGGACCTGCCCATGAGTCAGAGATGGTTAGGGCCCCAGGAAGCTTCCGTATCCCCGTGGCTGGTTTGTTGACCCAGCAAGGCCCCTTTTCTGACTTTCTCCCAGGCTCCCTCCTCAGTAGCAGCGCCTGTGCCTGCCCATCCCCCACTGTGTACGCCAACGTGTCCTTTGTTCTTGGCACCCTGCAATTTAGATTTAGATGAGCTCACTGCAGCATCAGTTCAGGGTGTGAAATACTGGTCCACCTTCTCACTGAACAGAAAGGAAACCGAGTGCTGAAGGCTTGCCCGTGTGCCCCAGCTAGCCAGGCAGGCCTGGGTCTGTGGGCGGTGATTTCCAACTCTGCAGTCTCACCTGGGGCCTGTGCACAGGCCCTCAGAGATGCCCGGGTCCCCGTGCTGCTTCTGCAGGCTTGGTGCTCGCGGGTCTGGCTCTGCTGCTGTTTGCTGGGCTGGTTGCCCCATTAGACTGGAGGCTGCAGCCATGGAAGCCTAGAGTTTTCCTGAATAAGAGGAGTTGGCTGCCGAGGATCCTCTCAGCGCTCACTGCGTCCTCATCACCAGCAGGCTCTCAGGTGCTACATCTCCAGTGAGCTAGTAACTTGGGGACCACGTTTCCCCAACTAATAGGATGTACAGTACAAGTCAGCGTTAAGTCTGGACCCAGGCATTGGGCTGATCCCTGTAATTCCTCCTGTACCTTTCCTACCAGGTTCACCGACTTCCTGTCGGCTTCCCGCCACTCCTTCTCAGGTCTGGCTCCTCCCCCTCAACCTGGCCTTTCTTGCTTTGTCCCTCTGATTGCTGGTGATTGTCTCCGTCCCCAGCAACGATGAGGTTAAGCTGAGAAGTCAGATCCCAGCCTCTCTCTCATTTCCTTTCTCTCGATGTGGCAGTTGTATATTTGGCATCACCTCGGTGTGATGCCCAGTGTGACCAGCCTTTGGGGAAGGAGTTCTTTCTCTTACCTCTCTCACCATATTAGTTTTGCTGTCTCTATCTTGTTGACTGTTGTTAATGTTTAAATTCAGCTTTCCACGTGGAGCTCATTGTAATGACCACACTGGGGTTGGGCGCCAGAGCATTAGGAGACAGGGATCTCTTGATAGGAGAGGTGTGAGGGCTGCATGCCTGGTGTGTAGCGAAGGAAACAGAGCCCAAAAGCAGAAGTGATTTGCTCAAGGTCAGAGCCAACGCTGGGCTTCGGCTGTCTGACTCCCAGTCCAGGTTTCTTTCCATCACAAAGACACTGTCCAGTGAATTCCAAGGAAATATTTTTCCTCACACAGTCTCTGCCCAAACAAGGTGCCACAACGCAAACTCAACATAGAATGCTGTAGCAAAGCTTGCATTGTAGTTAGAATAATCTTATAAACTCCTACATAATTATTTTTTTAAAAGATGACAGACAAAGAGAACCTCACATCCTTAGAACAAGGGTGTGAGTGATCAGCGGCAGTATTGATGGAGTCAGGCACTGGGTCTTGAGCTTGACAGTTGCCAAGCACTGAATATGGGGTCTAACAAAACATCTTGTATTTTCATTGTAGTTACATTTTCAACATATGATTAGTGATGTCTTTGGAGGAAAAATACATCATATAATATATTCCTAGTAGAGAACATAATTACGAAAGGAACTTTTCCCCAGATAAAACTGTGTACCCCAAGGATGATTTCACCGGCTTCTGACACAGTAATCACTTTCCCTCAAGGAATTCGCTCACGTGGCAGAAGTTGATGGGGCAGAAGATTTGGAACGATGTGGACCTTGTTATGTCAGGGGACCACCTGAACAGTCCAGGTTGGTTGTTCTTGCTGAGCCCTCAGTGTGACTGACGTTTGAAAGCAGCTTCTGTGTCCTGTAGGTAGACACGCCGTTGGGGACATTTAGAACCCCGTGTTGAGAAGAGAATCCGCAGCCTGAACTTCTGAGATGAAGATGTGGGTGGTGCTGAGATCTGATGCTGATGTAGCACTTCCTGGCTTTCAGGGCTCATTCACACAGGGGTCTCTTTTTTATTAGGATGTGACTGGTCACACTTTACAAGTGGAGTGAGTGCTCGAGGTCCTCTGGATAGTGCTGGCGCCCGCGCCCCGAGAGGAGGCCAGAGCATTTTCCATTTGTGACATTCAAGCAGGTCCTCTTGGCGCAGGGGCTAATTCTGCCCTCTGTCCCCGTGGAATACATGAGGCTCAGAGTCCAGGGCACAGGTGCACACGAGGTGGGGCTTGATGGCAGATCTGTGGGATTTGAGGCTAAGACCCAACAAGGAACCCAGTCAGCACCTGGCTTTGGGGTGGGCACACCACTGGACCACCATAGCATGGATGGGCCTCTCCCCATTTTACGAAACTATTAGTGTTGCCTTGACAATGCGGACCGACTTTCCTTTTAACTGACCGGCTTGGATGTCACTCACCTCTGCCATTCCTAAGGCATCTCCTGGTCCTTTGGACAGTCTCCCGCTGTCCTGTCCCCTCACCTCGGGGGTGAGGCTGAGGTGTGTGGCATGCCTCCACATAGACAGATGCCGTGATTCGGAGAAATTAAATACCCCTCCCGGGATTACCTGGTGATGAAGTTCAGCTGGAGAACAAAAGTAATCATAGCTGGGGCTTTAGCAAGTTCTCTTTACTATTCCTCAGCCAGGCTGCTGTCCCAACATGATAACACTCCACTGGGATGAAATAGCATCTCCTACTTGGAAATGCAATCCTCCCGCCCCCTCCTTGCCAGATGCCGGGAAGGAGCGGAACAATCCGGGCAGCTCCTGCTTATCTGCATTGGTTTGCTTTTAAGCTACAAAAATGTGTTTCGACACCTTTCTCAAATTCAAGTTGGCTATCTCTCCATTTCCATAGCTATCCCCAAGGCCTGTAAGGACAGGCTGGTGAAAATGAGTGGAATGTGCCTTTCATAAATGCCTTTCAGGAATTCCATTAAGGGAAGACTGGAGTCTAACCGAGTGCTGGGTGACTTGATCCAACCCACTTGGGCAGGGATGGGAAAGGCAGCCAGTTAAAGGGGGGCCTGCCGAAACCCCCCGAGGCAGCAGTGGGTGTTCGGGGGGTGGGCTGCTCAGGTTCGGAGGGGATTTCTATTCCCCCGGCATGAATGGGTTAGTCGTGTGCTTCTTGGGAACCATCATGCTAAGGTGGGTTTTCCTTTGGAAAAGGAAGTCCTCTGCCTTCGTCTTTATTTGAAGCTGTAGCTAGTCTTTCATCCGGTGCAGTGTGGTGACCCTAAGCCTTGCTTGCAGGGGCTCCTTGCTTGAGGCTGGGCTGTTTATAACGGGAACCAAGTGGAGAGAGCCTCTCCTCCCCTCTGGAGCCCGTGCTTAGGTTCTCAGTTCTTGGAGGCTCCCTGGGGCCGGCAGGCAGGACACCCCTCAGGGCCCTTTGATGACGGGTCTTCCGGAACAGTCCTGACCTTTTGCCTAGAAGCTCAGAGAGGCTTTGAAAAACTGCTGAGCGTGGACCAGCTCTCACGGCAGACTCGTGACAGATGACTGTACAGTGACTATGTACAAAGGGTTTGCTAGTTTACCAGGAGAGCTTTACGTCCAAGGAGTCTAGTCACTTCCCTTCTCCAGCCAGCACACCCTCTCCCTTTGAGCACGGAAACCAAGCCATCTTCCATGGTTCAAAAATGCGCCACTGTCAGGCTCCACGCCCCTGTAGAGATGGCTCAGGGGGCTTTGCCAGCAGGGGCCTGGAGGTCTCCTTTCCTGCTTTGCTTCAGTGTCTGGCCAGCCCTGTTCCCTGGCAGTTCTTTATTTGGGCTCGCACTCTGTCACTTTCCCAGAGAGCGCCTGTTCTTGAGCCATCTGGCCTCTTCAGTGCGACTTTGCAGGACTGTGCTCTGCTCAGCGGGGACTTGGTGTCACTGTTTCACTTTCTGCGGACATTCTCGCCACATGTATTTTCACCTGCTGGGTGGGTGCCCCCCCCCCGTCTTCTTTTAACACCTCAAATATGCTTGTATCTTCTCGAACCAAAGTCCTCCTTACAAACCAGAACCTACTCTGCCACAGCCACAAAATAAGCCAAGGCGACATTTTGCTGAGCAGGAAACCATTTATTTTGGTTATAAGTTGGCACAAACGTGTTTAGTAACCATACACCTGCTCTGTTTGAGTTCAGTTCTAGAATCAACAGATTTGCTTATTTAAGAAACAAAGGTATTACACCGGTCAGATAAAACAGTATATTTAGAAAGAAGGAACCGTCGTACAAAGTAGGGGTGATTCTCTATCAAACCCATGCTGATGAAGTTCCAGAACCTTCGAGGGAAGTGTACCGTCCAATAAAATACATCAAACACCAGTATTTTTTTGCCCAAAATGTGAGCAAAGGCAGCAAGAGAAGTTTGCAGAGTCAGGGATGGAGGCTGGTGCGCCTGCAGGTCCAGTCTGACCCCAGCCTTTATTTTCACTTCTCACTTTGTCAGCTGAGGTGTTATTAGTCCCCGTTCTGCTTCGTAGGGTAAGTGGCACTTGGTGTCAACATTAAAACATGCCAGAGTGACTTCAAGACTGTGATTATGTCCAACCGAGGCCTATATTTAGAATCCAAATCTTGGATCCCAGAGGGGCCTCAGAGCTCCCTGGGTGTGACCTCTCACCCAAGGAGGAGGAGTCCGTGTGCCATCCCCAGCTGTAGTGGCCAGCCTCTGTCTGAGCAGTAGCCAGGGTCTGACACTTCCCCTGGCAGCCAGGTCCATGTTTGCACCATCTAATTCTTAGAAAAGGCTCCTCTCTGTTGAGCTGAAATCTGAATTCCAGTAACGTTCATTGGTTGATCCAAGTTCTGCAGATTAGATCTTGGTTTTGGTCTTTAAAAAAATTTTTTTTAGACATGTCTTTATTGATTTCAGAGAGAGAAAGGGAGAGGGAGAGAGAGAGAGATAGAATCATTAATGATGAGAGAGAATCCTACTGGGGATTGAGCCTGCAACCCAGGCATGTGTCCTGATCTGGAATCAAACCAGTGACCTCCTGGTTTATGGGTTGACCGCAACCGGGCGGTCTTGGTCTTGAGATGAGCTCACAGATTAGAAGGGATAAAGCTTGACCGGGTACAAAATAGTAGTCAAGTGCGTCAAGAGCTGGGGCTATCTGGGGAGGAGGAAAGAGGCATGTGGCCCTGGAGGCCTGCAGCCTCTCTGGGAGCAGGCATCAGCGAGCGTGCTGGTGCACATCCGTGGTGGCAGGGCGGTGCGCGGGAGCCTCTGCTGGAATGTGCTCCTTCGCTGTTTGGGAACTGATGAGGGTGGGGCGCCACAGAAGAGTAGCTGCGTCACTCTTTCTGTTTCTTTCATTGTCATTCAGACCAGCCCCAAGCCTGCGCGCTCAGACAAAAAAGTCCCTGGCCTGGCATCTCAACTGCCTCTCGAAAGTGAACCTTTTAGCAGGAGTTTTATGGGATTTCTCAGTTGTTACTTCTCCCATTTTTTTGGGGGGGGGGGGGGAGAGAATGCATATTTTTTAATTAAACATATTTTTTTACTAAGCAAATGCTGTTAGCTGTAGCATATTGTATCCTTAAGTCATCCTGGGAAAGCCATAGGGGCATGCCGGTATGGACATCTTACCCAGGAGGGAGGGAGGTTAGAGGGAGGCAATCTGCAGCTACATTCTGGCTGAGCCTCTAGTCTTAACCACCTGCCTCTCACCGGACTCCACTGACAGCTCTCCCCCTGTCATTCCTCAGGCTCCTAAAATGAGCTGTTAGGTTTACTCTGCCCGTGACATACACAACCCCAACACCTGGCGACAGCAGAGGTCTTCCCACCTGTCCTGGGGAGGGGGTTCCCAGATGTCCTTCATGGGCTGTGCTGGGGACACCGGGCTGGGGGCTGAGCTGGGTACCTCTGCTTGCCCAGTCCCTTCAGGTTGGGGTTAAAGGGCCCCCTGTCTGGCATCCAGCTGGTCCTTGCAAGGGCGTTGCGTTGAGACTGCCTTGTCTCAAGGGAGAGAGCTCATTCTGGCCCTGGTACACCAGCGGGCTGTAGCGAAGGGGCTGCTCAGGCGGCTCTTCCATGGGCTTTAAATATGGAGTAAAACCCCATCCCTTTCCCAGTATGGTGCCCCGCTGACTCTGCAGGCCTGGGGCTCAGGGTGACCTTTGCGCTCTCCCCGCCAGGCAGCAGGTCACACCGGCTGCGGGTCTGCTGGAGGCTGCCTGGAGGACTTTCCTGTTCCCAGGGAACCCTAAAATCTGCCGGGTTGGAGCTGAGAACTGTCCCGCCCCCCGCGCTGCTAGGTGCCTGCCGGGCAAGTGCGGGCGGGGCAGGTGTGCGCTGTTGCGCAGGCGCAGTGACGGCCACCGCCTTCCGCGCCAAGGTTACTCGCGGTCAATGCTCGCGGAGAACCTCAGCGGCTGGTTGCGGTTGGCTGCGCGCCGATGCTGTTGCTAAGCAGGAGCTGAGGATGCAGAGTTTCTGGGGTCCGGATGCCTCCGGGGGTGGCGGGGTCTCTGCTTCCCCTGGACTGGGGGACCTGTGGACCCCCTCCCCAGGGGTGCAAACCCCATGCTCCACCGCAGGTCCTTGGAACATTTGGTCTCTGAAAGTCCCCATAGCCTAATTTTACTCCAGAAAAGTCTCTAAAATAGATCTGATAGATGGAGATATTTTAAAAACCGATTATTATTATTTTGTGTCTTCTAAAGCATCTTTGGGAGACTTCACTGGAATGGAAATAGCGTGCAGATATTTCGTAGGACCATCCTAAGGAAAATGGCTGGCTGGCATTCCGGGTGGTGTTTGTGTTCTTGTAGCTTTCATCAGAGTGGGGAGGTGTCACAATTTTCCAGACTTCTATTCAAAGCTGCAGGTAGAACCATATGTGCAGGCCTAACACGCTTTCTGTGAGACAACTGATATCTGAATCCTTTTAAATATTCTTGTTTTGTTTTGTCTTGTCTTGTTTTGTTTTGGGTTCACCATGTGGGTGAAGTGATGAGAGGCAGGGCCTCTTGGGTTGGGCTAAGCAGGTTGGGCAGGAAGCAACCAGCTGTGGTCCTTCTCCCAGGTGTTTAAAAATGATCAGGGTGGGTTTTGGAATCCTGAAATTGCCCTCAGGAATCTGAAGCTGGGATCCAGTCAGCTGGCTGGAATCCAGCCGTCACGCTGCAAGGTGGCTGCTCCCCTGCTCCCTGCCAGGTCACTTCCATCCTGGGCGTGTGAGTGAGGTGTGCTTTCTGTGGCACCTGGTGCACACTTTTTGGCGACTCCCACCGATGGATCAACATGATCTCTGCCACTTGGGCTGCATTCTATCACCTGGAAGGCCTGGTACCACCTGGTGGAATAGGAGGTGCCATGCATTGTCTCTCCTGGGCCTTCCTGGCAGTTCTGGTTTCTTTGGGCTTAATTTCTATGTGTTATGAGAAGTTAAACACCATCATTGGTATGCTTTGCTGGACCTTTTGGGTTCCTGAATACATGCAAGTTGTCAGTGGCTCATGATTTTTCTCATAGTCTCAGGTTTTACTTGCTTATTTGATTTTTTGATGGCAGAGTTGACATTTTTGTAAACCTATGTGGAGATTATAGTTCTTAAGTCTCTGAGACTCACTGAGCCGACGGTGGAATACAGGAAATTAGAAGTGATGGTGGGTAACTCTGTTTTTCTGAGGTTTTTCTGGTGAGGCAAGTGAAGACATTTGCAAAGGGAAGGCAATGCACTTTTATGATAACTTAGGTGTCCCATTAATATAAACGATCACAATGCACATTAGTAACATAAGAACATACTATATACAAAAGTCTGGTTGAAAAGTGGGAGCCCTTACGTTTAGTTTCACATCTTATCAGAATCCCTATTAAGAATTATAGAGGAAGCTTGTGAGTTTCCTGTTTCTAAAGACCTGCATATCAGCTTGTCTAGAAAATGGTTGGGTCCTAAATGGTGAGCAGGTAGCCTCTAACCATATGCGTCTAGTCCTGCCATTCTTCACTTGGCAGAAATATGGTGTGTGTGGTGTGTGTCTTGGGCCAAACCATGCACTCTTTCTTCATCCCTGATTTTTATCTGCCTTAGAGAAGAGGGTCGTGTTTTTAATTTGGTCAGAAGTGTTCTGTGCTAACATATATATATATGTTTTGCTGGGCTGGTGTGGCTCAGTGGTTGAGCATCAACCCATGAACCAGGAGGTCATGGTTTGATTCCCGGTCAGGGCACATACCCTGGTTGCGGTCTCGATCCCCAGTGGGGGTGGTATAGGAGGCAGCCAATCAATGATTTTCTGTCATCATTGATGTTTCTATCTTTCTCTCCCTCTCCCTTCCTCTCTGAAATCAATAAAAACCTTTTTATTAAAAATAAATAAATATGTTATTATTGATTTGAGAGAGAAAGAGGAAGGGAAAGGGAAAGAGAAAACCATGGATCGGCTGCCTCCTGCACACCCCTACTGGGGGTTGAGCCCACCACCGGGCATATGTCCTGACTGGGAATCAAACCGGTGACCTTTTGGTTCATTGGCAGTCAACCTACTGAGCCACACTGGCCAGGGCAGTTCTGTGCTTGGTTTTAGAATGGGATATGTCTCGATGACATAAATTTCAAAGTGCTGAGCCTGGCAGAAACCGTTCAAGGACACCCCTCTCCTGCCTGTCTCCCAGTCTCTTTTCTCTGCAGCCGTTCCCCAGGGGCTAGCCTGGTGGACTGCCTGTTAAGAAAGGGGTCTGTTCAACCAGTATTTGTGGGTTCTTTGCAGAAGCCACCCCTCTGCCAGGAATTCACCTTGCCTCCCAGGATCAAGTGCAGCCTGACTGACCCTCATGCTCCTCCTCTCTGCCCTGTGTCATGTGACACAGATCCAGTGACCACCAGGTTCACGGCCATTTTTAGTGAACTGGAAACATGAAAATGTTTACTTCCTCCTGACGTGTGCCTTAAAGCTTGGCTGTCAGTGAGAATGAGGCAGTGTCACGGGAGAGAAATCAGATGAGCGTGGAGGGCTGAGCGGTGTGGAGGGCTGCGGTTCAGATTAAACCCACTGCCTAGCTTCGGGGAGAGTGAACAGCCATCACAAGTGCACAGTGCACATGCTCACAAGCAGCAGGCATGCCAACTAGGGCCACCCAAGTGACTGAGGGCAGAGGGGGCAGTTAGGGGCAAATTCAGCTGCTTGGTCACGTTGTCAACACAGGGCGGGTGTGGGCAAGTTCGCCAGAGGAATACGGGGCACAGGGAGGTGGAATGGTCACTCCAGCCACCTGCAGTCCACTGAGCAGCATGGCGAGCTCTGGGAATATGATAATTCTGATGTTCACAGACTCATAAGACACTGCCCACATTCAAAAGTGACTGCCTCTCAGGACGATGGGCCACCAGCTTTCATGAAAACCAGTGCGAGGTGGACGTCCTCCTTCATGGTGGCGCCAGCGAGCTCGCCGTGCACTGAAAGTGTCCCTGTGGGGAGCCTGAAAACCCAGAGGGTATTAATAATTTCATGCTGTTCCTAAAGAAGTTCCATTGCATTAAGAATGCCGGTGCGACTTGGTTACTCGTTTTACAAACAGGCCTGTTACTGAAAGTGCAGAACAGTGAGCGATGTTTCTAAGAAATGTGAGGCCAGTGTTAAGGTAGATTCTAGTGCATTTTATTTTAAGCAAAATTACCAAAGCAGGTGCTGTTCTTGTCAGTGTATTTGGCTTTCTGAGTTTCTAGTAGGGAACATTGTTGTTGTTTTTTTTTAAAAAAAAACTGTACTATGAAGGGAGGAGGGCGCTGTTAGCAGTTTAAGGGCGTGGGTGGCTGATGTCCGGAACCAAATGGTAAAAGTAAGGCGGGATAAATGCTGAGAGATGAGCAGGGTGAATTACCCCGCCCGGAAAGCGCTGGCATCTTAGGGGCTGGGTCACTCTCACAACTCCTGGTCTAATTCAAAATCTCCACCCCTGTCTCCTCGGGGGCAAGTGATGATATTATTGGCCATGAATGAAGCTTAGTACAGCAACCTTCCGGAAAAATGAAATT
>NW_005871694.1:135827-149360 GCF_000147115.1 Myotis lucifugus | reverse complement strand
GACAGAGTCTAGAATCAAAGTGTTAGCAGGGCTCTGTAGGAAACGGATGTTCTGGCCGCTGAGTGAAAGGACTGGGGCTGTTGAGGGTGCTATGCTGGGCTTTACCGTCCCCGCTGTGAGAGGAGGGGTCCCGATGAGGACATGGACCGGCAGGATGTGAAACTCCATCTCCAGCCCCTGACTGATGGGTGCAGGGACCCCAAGAGGAAAAGAAGGGAACATGGGGGGGTTGGGACAGCTCCCTGACCATCTCTACTGAAGACCAGGCCTCTCTCTGCGCCCTGGGCACCCCTCATCTGTGACGGGACTCACCTCTTTTCCATGAGGCCTAGAGGAGGAGTACCTGGTGTGGCCCAGCCACCTTGGCGAGCTCTCAGGTGAAAGGACAAAACCAGGATTGTGACCCTTTGTCTACGATGACCTGATTGTCTGCGGTGACCTTAACAGCCTGCTCCCCCGGCCATCAGCCTGGCATTTGACATCTGGACAAGCACAGAAAGAGCCTGCTTCTCAGGGGCACCCACTCCACCTGCCCCAGCCCCGCCCCCACGGCGGCCAGACAAAAGCCTTTGTTGGGTGCAGCTCACAAACAAAACCCAGCGATGGCCTGACCCTGGAACTTTAGAAACTGCCCCCCCTTCCAAAGAGCAGCTCGTTAAGTGAAACCTGAGTGAGTGAGGGAGTCACTCCCTGGAGTTTGAGGGACAAACTGCTTATTATTTTCCGCAGGTCACCAGGATCGCACCTAATGGCCCCCAAGGGGCCTGGCGTGCTGGGAGCTGCTCTGAAACGCGGCTGCTCGAATCCCTGTTGTTGGGCAGCCGGTGGTGGCAGGAAGCAGGGGCAGTTTTATAACAAGGAGCCAGGGGAGCGCCCTGTGAGTGGGAGGATGCACCCTTCCTCACGAATGCAGAGGGGCTTGACCTGAGCAGGGTGTGCGTCCTCCCTAAATGAGACCTGGCCATGTCCTGGCAAGGATTTTTTTGTTTTTTGACTTGAGAATGTTCCAGGGAAAGTAAAGGAAATTGAAGGATGAGGGCAACTGGATGAGTTACGAGCTCTTTGGATGCATGGAGGGCATCCGGGCCTTAGCTGTCAGATCACTTTGCCACACCCACACTGGGAGCGGCTCTGCCCACCCCCAGGGGGCAGCCTTGGTCTCCGATGACCAAAGGGATTTCATTTTGTAGTTTTTCCCAATCCTCTGTTAAAGAATTGGTGCAACAGTAGACTAAATGATACTTCTGAGTTGAGATGACCATGGCGATTAATGGGCAGGAGGATGGGTGGGGGGCGCTGACTGCCCAGAGCCCTCAACTGCGCTGCTCAGGCTGGTAGAGGCTGGTGGCCCAGTACAAGGGCCACCTCTGGAATTGGGCAGAAGTGGTTGGAATGCTGGCTCCTCTGTGGAGCTGCTCTGTGGCCTTGGGCAGGTCGTCAACCCCCTCTGAGCCTTTCTTTCTTATCTGTAAAATATGGAGAAGAACCTGGTGTTCAGCTTGCTGTGAGGCATTAAGGAGAAAATGTGAGCAAAGCTGGCACCCTGCCCTACCCCAAATGAACGGGTCCAGAGCTGGGCTTGCTGGGGGACTGGGCTCCTCTCCAGAACTGTCCTTCAGGGCACATGTCTGTCTACGAATGAGAAAGTCTGTACCCTACCCAACTGAACATAAGCTGCTGTGTGTCCCCAGAGCCTGGTAGGTGTTGACAGATACATGCGAATGGTCATTCATTCCCTTTCTCCTTGATTTCTGGACATCCATCTGGGCAAGAACCAGCTCATCCCAGGGCAGGGTCGTAGGGCAGCAGCAGGTGCTCATGGGATTATTGGGCACAATTTCCCGGCTAAGGAATGTTCTGCGGGCAAAACGTTCCTTTCCAAGGGAGGAAAATAACTTTTTCCCCTTTGGGAAACATAGATTCCTCCGTCTCAAAGTCAGCCCCCCTGGAGATTCAAGAGCAATTACCCACTGAAGTGGTGGGAGGGGGCTTCCCAGGGCCCCCATTCCTGACCTGAGGGCCGGTTCCCCAGGAGGTTCAGTTTGGAGAGTGTCAAGCTTTGCATACACTCACGAGTTGTGCACTTCTCTCTGTGCATGCAAAACTTCGGGAAAATTTGTATCAAAAAGTAATTACTCTGAAGGAAATATCACGCACATTTTTATTGTGATTATATAAGGGCTTACTAGTGACTTTTGTGCCATTCACACAGGGACACCAGCGGCCCCTCTGAAAGGCATTGCACAGCAATGCTCACCCCTGTGGGTTGACCTCAGGGGCCGTCTGAAGAGCGGGCCTGCAGGGGCTGCTGGGAGTTTCTTGCTGACCCAGCACATGCTGATCTGAAGCCCAGAGGGGTCCTGTTGGGGCATTTAGTTGGAGAGAAGCTCTTACTAAATGGTGGTGCCCAAGACGGTGGCTGTGACCCTGAAGTTGCTTATGCAGCGTTCACCTTCTGTTCACTCATTCCATAAACACTTTTTATGTGACCACTGCATGCCAGGCACCGTCCTACACACAGCACCTGGTGATTAGGGGGCAGTTCTGGTCACATTATCATGGAGCTGACCTTCTGGGATCCCAGGGGCAATAATGAATAGAGCGGGGAGGCGAGACGAGGTGTGTGCGGGGCAGGTATCAGAGGCCTGGGTTCCTGTCGGCACTCGGTTTGGGGCTGGCTGGCTGGCTGGCCTCTAGGAGAAGTCTTGCTCTGATGTCCCCTTTGTTCTCCCTATTATTGAACTTCAGGAACCCAGTCATTGAGATCCAGGCGCCTGGCCAGGCTTTTTTTGAATCTGTCACGTTTTGAAGTGAATCCTGTGGGCAGCTAAGGAAGCCCTTCAGTTTTCACTGAGCTGTTCAGAAGCGCCTCTCTCCACAGGTTCTCAAACACCCATTCATGCCTGCTCCGTCCATCCAGTGCACTGAGCGTGCCACTGCGGGGCGTAGGCAGGGCCAGAGGCTCTGAGATGGAAGGCGAGGTGCCTGAGCTGACAGCATTTCCTGCTCAGCTGCCCCGGCTTGAGTTTCAGCCAGAACCAAGCTTCACATTTTGCATTTGTCCTCTTTCCCCTGGAGACCCCTCCCCAGTCCCCACTTGGAAAGCATCAGGGTCTGCGAGACAAACGAGAACCCGAGTCTCCAGCTGCCCCTCCCACTGGGCCTTTCTCCTGCCCAGCAGCCCGTTTGCCCCAACGCTCCTGATGCCAGCGTGGGCCCAGCCCTCCCGCCTGTGGTCCCCTGTCCTCTCCCCGCAGAAGGTGCCCCTTCCATCTTCCATCTCAGAGGATGCCGTCAGCGCTCTCCCCGGGCCCCCCGAGTCTGAGCAGAGTCCTCTTCCCTGCGATAGAGGGGCGCAGGCACCGTCATCTCTGTCTGTCTGTCTCCATTTCTCTCTCCGCCTATCTTTTTCTCTCTGGTCTGGGTTTTGTTATGGGTTCTGGCCTGGCTTCTGGCCTGGCTGTTAGAGGATGGAACGCCTGTGCCCTGTGGGGCGGATGAATACCCATGGCCCAGCCTGTCAGGTGATCTTGCCAAGATGCCAAGAAAATGAGCTGAGTAGGCCTGATCGGTGGGAAAGTAGGGCGGCCGGGGTGTTGGGATGGTCCATCTGCATTTCACTGTGTTAGAGGGGACCGTGCAAGGCTCTGAGGTGAAGGGCAGCTTCGCTGCATAGAAATAGGGCCGTGCACGTGCTAACAGGTGTTCTGGCCCCTCAGCCTGTGCCGGGAGCCCACTTCTGAGTGAGCACCGCCTCCTCCATCGCAGCCTCTGTGGGCCCAGGAGATGGATGCCTCCTTGACTTCTGTCTCCAGTGTCACTTTTAAGTCTTAAATCCCAAATACATGTTTGTCATATTTAAAGAAAAACCGTTTCTAATGGTAGAGAAGGGAGCCCCAAGTTGGGCCTCATATCTTCTCCACCACCAAACCCCACATGGATCCCAAGGTGAGGACCCTGCAGCATGTCACACACACGCACTCCTGTCTCTCCTGGGACCTGGTGCCCCTCTCCGAGGCATGGGTCATCTGCCTGTGAGGCCAAGTGACTCACTTGATTCAACAGTGTACCTGCTCAGCACCAGGGCTCACGGTCAGACCCACAGCTCCAGTCCGGTGGCTGTAAGGGAGGAGACCACAGTCTGTCCCCCACTCTGCCCGCCTGATCCCTTGAAAGGGCCGGATGCCCCCCCCCCCCCCAGCTACCACACCCGTGTGTGTTCCTGGCTTCCTGTCCATGGGCATCCCGGCCTGTGACCTTCCTGCAGCGATTGTTATTATCTGAGCCCCAGGGAGGACCCCAACCCCAAGGGCCAGCACCAGGTGACATCAGAGGGAGAGCAGTGCCCAGGGGCTCTGCTCGGAGGGAAGGGCCTCTGAGTCCCAGAGCAAGGCTGCTTTGGGGCTGTCCTGACCCATGTGCAGACTGACTGCCCTTGGCCTCCAAGTGGCCATGGCATCTCAGCAATGCGTCTGCATCCTCAGGCAGCTCCTGGTTTACAGGGAACCAGCTGGGGAACAGCCTTGAACTTTGAGAAGAAACAGCTTATAAGAGGGTTTGCTTGGAGGTGACCCTGCTCCGGATCTGTACCGACAGGAGGCCGGTAATGAGCAGACGGCTGGCGGAGCATCTAATGAGCAGAGCATCTCATGCTCCCATGGTGATGTCAGGCAGGTCCCCTGTGGCCCAGGTTCCAGAGCCCCTGGCCCAACAGAGCTCCATCCTGATTCGGAACCTGCTGCACGGCGAGCTTGACCTTGCAGAGGAGGGGTCTCTGGTGTCCTCCAGGCCTTCTGTCTGTCTGTCCATGGAGGGGCAGACGCAGTCCTTTGGGGTCTCCATCCCCTCCCACCCATGGGTCTCCTTTAGCTCCCACTGGCTGGTGTTTGCTCACCTGGCGTCATGGACCTCCCAGTGGTAGGCATCTGGCTCATTTGCAGCTCTGAGCCTCTCTTCCAGATGCCTTGCATTTGTCCCTCTGTCCCTTCCCCACAGGGACAACTGTCTCAGCCCTCCCCGGGCACTGCCACTCTCCGTAATGAGCCGCGTCGCAGGGCCACACGCTTCCTGCCTTCGTTTCCGCTTCTCTCTGCCTGATTAAACAAGGCCCTGGGGACTCCCCATCTGAGCCAAGGTGGCGCCTGGTGACAGTTTGGGTGTTCAGGTGTCTTATCTGTGAAAGGTGGGAATGCTCCAGACTGTGGCTGGGGCTCAAATAAACATACAGGTTTGGGGTCCAGGGAGCATCCAGCCTCGGGCTGGGGGAGAGTAGGATCTGGTGGGAGGCCCCACACCCCTTTCTCACTGGGCCCCCTAAACATCGCGTGGGAGCTAAAATATTGCATTTGCACGGTCCCGTTCTGCAAGCGTTTCTCAGGAACTGAGAAGTGTTTCTGACTTAGGAGTCTTTGAACACAAATCCAGTCTCTTCTGTTTTATTATTTATCACACACATGGACAGTTCACTCAAAAAGAATTCGTGTGCCTCTGAGATGTATAGATTTTTTTGTGTGTCTTTTAACAAAGCTCTTGCATGGAGACTTGGCAGAAATTCCAAAGCAATTTGGTGTGGCTACAAATAATAAGCTTTTAATGATCAGATAATTAATAGGTTAGCATAATAATTTATGAACAAATCCTGTATGAATCATTTATAGTTGTATAACTTGTAAATAAAAATCACAAATGAAATAATAAATTAATAATTTAACCATCGTGGGGGCAGAAGCAGTGTGACCAGTGGTGTGACCCTGGGCAGAAGCAATGTGGGAGCCTGGACAAGTCCCTGGTGCATCCGGGACACTCGCTTCCTCATTCTGAAAGGAGAATGGTGGACTCCTCATGCCCTAGACCAGCGGTTGCCAACCTTTCGGACCTCACGGACCACCAGTGGTCTGCGGACCGCCGGTTGGCGACCGCTGCCCTAGATCAGTGATGGCGAACCTTTTGAACTCGGCGTGTCAGCATTTTGAAAAACCCTAACTTAACTCTGGTGCCGTGTCACATATAGAAATCTTTTGATCTTTGCAACCATAGTAAAACAAAGACTTATATTTTTGATATTTATTTTATATATTTAAATGCCATTTAACAAAGAAAAATCAACCAAAAAAATGAGTTCGCGTGTCACCTCTGGCACGCGTGTCATAGGTTTGTCATCACTGCCCTAGATAGTATGTGTGAGAGTGCTCTGTGCAGTCTAACGCAGCGGTCGCCAACCGGTGGTCCGCGGTCCACCGGTGGTCCATGAGGTCCGAAAGGTTGGCGACCGCTGCTCTAAAGCATCACACACTGGTAACTGTCATTAACATCACCCATGAAATGAGATTGAGGAAGTGGACAGAGGCGTGAGAAATCTCGCTTTGGCCTTGGATCCAAGGTCAAATGTACTGTGTGTTTACCTGCACAGCCCTGGGGCTAAAACCAACCAGTCCTGTGATAGAGAGTGAGTGTGATCTGCTTTTCTGCAGGATACAAGACCCTGCTGAAAGGAATTTCTGGGAAATTCAACAGTGGGCAGCTGGTGGCCATCATGGGTCCTTCCGGGGCTGGGAAGTCCACGCTCATGAACATTCTGGCCGGATACAGGTGAGCACACCCTGCCCCGGAGAATGCGTCCTGTGGGACGCATTTGGGACTCCTGTTGTCATCTCCCTCTTCCCCTTACTGCTTCCTGTGGCGGCAGTATGGACAGGGAAGCCACCTCAGTCCATCCGTCCCTTCTGAAAGTTCCGTACAGGCTCCAGTGAAGCCTGGGCCCACGCCCCAGAAGGCCTCAGGCAGTAGGGATGGGCAAGGTGAGGGAGGGAGTGAGTGGCTGGCGGAACTGTGCCCCTTCCTTTTCCAAAGTACACATGGATGCCCACTCTGTCCACCATGAATACCTTACCCGGTGGAGGACCACACGTTTGGCTGAGTGGTCCAAGGCGCAGGCCCCCTCCTCTTTCAGCCAGGTGAGCCCCGGGACCCTGTGTGTCCCCAGGTTCTGGGGAACTGGTTCTGATGTAGCGGCCACACCCCAGACTGCAGAGTCTTGGCCTTTGGGCAGCCACTGTCACCTTGGCTACACACAGGACTGTTCAGAAGCCAACACTAGAAATCCTCCCAAGAAGCCCGGGTGTATATCTGAGCTGTGGCCGCCTGTAGGAGCATCCATGCGCATCGCTGCTTGTTGATGGGCATTTGCTACAAACATGCCGTCCCAGAGAGACCTCCCTCCGCCCTTCCCTGCTGTGCTGGGCATTTTCTCTGCAGTTCCTTCCTGCGAATACTAGGCTGTCCCAGGTCTCCATCCTTCCTGCCCCCACATCTCTGTGGCACACGGTCCAGCCTGGAAGGTGCTGGGAGGGGCCGCCTCTCTCTCAGGCCCTCCCCAGCCCTGGAGGCGGGGGCAGGAGCAGGAGCCAGGCTGACCAGTCCTCTCCTGGCCTTGCAGGGAGACGGGCATGAAGGGAACCATCCTCACCAACGGCAAAGCCCGGGACCTGCGCTGCTTCCGGAAGGTGTCTTGTTACATCATGCAGGACCACATGCTGATGCCGCACCTCACCGTGCAGGAGGCCATGATGGTGAGCTGCCCCCCTCTCCTCCATTAGCGGGCAGCGCTCCCTGTGGGGCTGGGCTCTGCCAGGCCCCTCCTCCCAATGGAGCTCGACACCAGCCCTGTTTGGACAGTTTTGTTGAAAACAAACCTCTAGACCAGTGGTTCTCAACCTTCCTAATGCCGCGACCCTTTAATACAGTTCCTCATGTTGTGGTGACCCCCAACCATAAAATTATTTTCGTTGCTACTTCATAACTGTAATGTTGCTACTGTTATGAACCCTAATGTAAATATCTGATAGGCAGGATGTATTTTCATTGTTACAAATTGAACATAATCAAAGCATAGTGATTAATCACAAAAACAATATGTAATTATATATGTGTTTTCCGATGGTCTTAGGCGACCCCTGTGAAAGGGTCGTTTGACCCCCAAAGGGATCGCGACCCACAGGTTGAGAACCGCTGCTCTAGACCCTGGGTTCGCATAGACCCTGGATGGCCAAATCAAGGTCAAATTCCTGAGAAAGGTATTGACCCGACCGATGTGGGTGGCCCCTTCCAAGGTGACCCCGGTCCTAGCCCCTTGGGCTGAGAGTCTGCTCTTCCCATCAGCTGTTCTTCAGTCATTTGTGGATTTAGGGCCAAGTTCCAGTCAGCCTGGTGCTGGATTAGGTCTCCTCCTCCTCTGACTCACCTGCCTGCCGGGTGCTGCCCACCTGCTGGGTCCCGGGCCCTGCACTCACAGAGCCCACAGCCATCAGACATGTAGTCCTGCGGAAGCACGGAGGGAGGCAGCCTCCAGAGGGAGCTGTTGGCCAGGACACCCTGTACACTGGGGTCCAGAATGGCCTGGTCATCATGCTCTTTGAACAGACCAGGACCCCGCCAAGTGCCCTGACCTGGGCTTCTAGGACCAGGATTTTAAAAGACCCTGCCCACACCATCAGGGGCCACACTGACCCAACTGTGGGCACCAGAAACCCCTGGAGTGTCTCCCATTGAGAAGAGATGGGAAGGCCCATCAGCGCCCTTGGCTCCTCACGGTGCGTTTCATGGCAAGGTGCCTGGTTTTCTGCTTCCTCCTCGTCCACTGTAAAAGGCAGGGCCTCTGAGCCGCTCCTGGCATGTGACGCGACGCCCTCAGCCTGTCTGCCTTGCGCCCTGGTCAGAGGCCGGGTTCGCCTTGGTTTTCCAGCCCGAGCTCCTCATCGCAAGGGGGCAGAGTTTCCTCCCTCTGGCACCAGAGAGAGGCACTGCCCAGCCTTGTGTCCCAAGGGCGACTCTTAGCAAAGGGGAGCAGGGTAAGGTGTCAGCTATGTGATCTGCTCCTTAACCTGCTTTGTGGGGAGACAGAGAGGAGGGCCCTATGGGGTTGTTCTCTCGTCGTCCCTGGAACTCAGTTTTGTGTAAGGCAGGGGACACCGGTCCCCCAGCTGGCCCCCCGAGGAGGCCTGTGCCCCGGTGGCTCTGATTGTTTATCTGATGAGCGCACGGGGCCCTTAGGAGGAGCTGGCAAACAGAATGGGACGTTTAGTGGAAGCGAGCTTTACACATCCCATTGCTACTTCGTCTCAGGTGACCAGAGAGAATCTTCACTTTGATTTCTGGCTCAGTTGCTGCTTTCTTTTGCAAACAAGACTAGTGACTCCTGTTGTCATCTCCCACCTCCCCCTACGGTCTCCCCAGGCTCTGCTGCGAAATTCATTTATTTTCACAATGAAACTCAATGAGATTCTAACTTGAAGCCATGATCTCTTTTACTCCCTGAGGTCTTGTCACACACGTAGGGCTAATATTGACTACCAGCTATGGGTTATGCATCTTCATGGCTGCTTCTGACCCTCACAACCATGAGACTAACCAAGAAGTGACACTTGGTGTCACCAGGCAAGCAGCTGGCCCGACCGAGCTGACCTAGGCCTGGCCCTGTCTGACTCCACGACTGCGGCCTCTTCTCCACTCTGCCCTGCGTCTCAGTCTGTCACCGATCCTCATGGCGACTTCACCAGCTCACTGGTGGGCAGGTTCTAACCTCACCATTGTGTCCAAGAGGAAACAGGCTCATTTCCTAAAGCCACAAAGTCGGCAGAACAGAACCAACGCTGACCCTGGGCGTGGTGATGACTAGTCAGGGTTTTCCCCGGCAGGGCCAGGGGGCCAGGGGTGTGCTGGCAACCAGGATCGCAAACAAGACAACAACACCACCAGAGTCCTGATATGTAGCGCTTGCCGATTTCTGTGGTGTAAATATTCTCAAATACTCCATGATGAGCAATGGATAGTTTTAAGCTACCAACGGTTTCCCCAGGTGGCTTGTGAAATTCCTAAATATACACCACTCGTCTTCAAGCCCCTGAGGCCTTAGGTTCCTTATCTCACAGTTGCCCACATCTAATTTCTCTCACGGACACAGCTGCAAATTCAGCTGAGAACGGAAAGCACCCAGACATGCACAGCTGTCTTAGACCCCGCTCTGCTGAGCCAAGGGAGATGGGAAGCCACGGCCTTCTCAGAGGGTTTTCCTGCAGCCCCTGGGCTCTTGGCCCGTGGTGTGGCTTGTGAGGTTTGCCCTGCCGAGGGCCATCTGTTCTGACTCCACACTGTATCCTTCGTCCCCTGCAGGTATCCGCACATCTGAAGCTCAAGGAGAAAGACGAAGGCAGAAAGGAGATGGTAAGTGTGGGCCTTGGGGCCACAGGTGGGCCAGAAAGTGCATGAACTGCATTTGGCAAACACATGTGTGGGGATGTTTTGGCGCTGGTATTGATTTGTCGCCTTACCGTCTGTGTGTGGGCGATGGTGTCATCGCAGTGTGCTGCATTCTCGCCGGGCAGCCAGGACTGGCCACTGTGCTGCAAGAGCCACAGCCTTGACTCTCGTGGCCTAGCGCTGCCACACCAGCAAGGGCGCAGCGGGACACCAGCCCGAGAGCTCAGGTGGCCGGAGGGCCCGGCCTCGGGTCCGCCCAAGCACGGTGTTTTTCTAAGTTAACATGCCGCACGCGCAGTTGTTGTTATAAAATATTAACAATGAAGGTGGTTAGTCACTCATTTAAAAATAACCAGCCTCCACCCACACACACTTGCAAGAAGAAATTTGATTCTCACATGTTATTGACCAGCCTTTTAAAAAAATAAATTGACGAAGTTTCCAGGGTGAGTAGGCCATCTAATCCCTTTCATGGCTCTCTTCACTCCCCGGAACAGCGAGGGTGCTGGGTAAGCAGACCCAGTGGGGAGCACCGGAAGCCCCATTGAGGGGGAAAAGGAACTAGTTTATATTTACACACATTGAGGGGAAACTCAGCTTCTCTCCTCTCCACTCCACACTGAGCGCCGGTGGGGTTTTCAGTATAGAATTTGGTGAAGTTCGGCCCATGAAATACCATGTCGTCTTCACAGCCCAGCAGGGGGAGGCGTAGGGCCCACGGGATTAGCCCCAGTGGTGCAGTGGGACTCTTCCTGTGTTGAAGGGAACTGGATGGCGAAGGGAATAGTTCTACAGGCCAAGGAAACACTAGCAGCAATTCTGTTTACGTCTGTCCCTCTCCTGTTCCACATAGTAGCTGCTGTCACATAAATGTGAACCACCCCGGTATGGAAGGAAAAGCTGGCATCTTTAGGCTTCCCCTCGCCCTTCCTGTCCTCCTCTCCTTGCCTTCCCTTCCCCCCGCACCCTCAGGCTCTTGGGGTTCAGCCCTTGAATCGGGCAGGGGAAGGCTAGCTGCACAGTGTAGGTGAAGAGCCCCTTTCTGTGACCCGCTGCCGAAGATGTGCCACGTGGAACTCTTCCATTCTGAGGTTGAGAGGAATAAGCGGGTTCAACGGAACCAGAAATAGAGATGTAGGAAATGTGGGACCCACGCGTGTTTCTGTCCCTTGTCGATCAAAGGTCGTTGGCATCAGCTGGACACCAGCAGGAACCTTCACTTTGGGTTGCGGTGAAGAAGCAAACTTGATTCGGTGCAAACAACTCAATTGTGACCCAGCTCGGCGAGGGGGAGTCCCTTCAGCCCTGGCTTCCCAGGACCCAGGGGGTAATCTCCACCACCGCCTGCAGTGCCCTGGGCTTCCCCTGGAAGGTCGTGGGAGGGGGAAGGCCAGGCCCTATCGGCCTCTGGGCAGCGTGAGGCTGAGTGAGATGAGGCCTGTAGTGCAGCGGTTCTCAACCTGTGGGTCGCGACCCCTTTGGCGGTCAAATGACCCTTTCACGGGGGTCGCCTAAGACCATCCTGCATATCAGATATTTACATGACGATTCATAACAGTAGCAACATGACAGTGATGAAGTAGCAACGAAAATAATTTTATGGTTGGGTCACAACGTGAGGAATTGTGTTTAAAGGGCCAGAAGGTTGAGAACCACTGCTTTAGCGTGTCTGAGCTGCGGACAGGCGTGGCCCATAAGTAAGTAGGCCGTGGAGCACTTCCCTACAGCCTGACCCGCACGGACCCGCCTTTCCACACGGGAGGAGGGGCTGAGGAGGGTGGGCAGCCTTTGCTGACCGGCTGGGAACACAGTGCGGGCTGCTCAGCTGACTTTCTATATTGAGGAGCACAGCCGGCCTCCCTTTTGCTTCCTGCACCGGCTTTGTCCGTTACATCATGACCTTCAGAGGCAGCTTCTAGCCTCATCCCGGGAGCCGGCACCATCCAAGCCAGCCTCACACTGCCCCGAAGGCAGGCGGGGCCTGGCCTTCCCGTCCCTGTCCCTCTTACTGACGGAAGCCCAGAGCGCAGAGGGAGCTGGGTAGGGTCTTGGGGGAAAGTCCACGGGAACCCCCTCTGTCTGCTCGGGCAGAAAGGGCAGGTGCATATGGCTCTCTTGGTAGGGAATGGAGGGATCTCCTGGGGGGCGTGCCGAGTGCATGTCCTCCATGTCCCAGGCCCAAGACATGGGCCAGAACAGAGCCTCGTGCTTGGGCCATGCACACGTTTACATTTGGCTGCCTTTACGTGCATTCGCTCGGGGTCTCCCCTGGACCATGTGGCTGCATCACCCCCAGGGAGTGAGGGCCTCGCACTTCTCTTCAGATCCGTCTGATGCCGATTGACCAAGGCAGCGAGCCACCCCTGCAGGGCCCACAGGTGTGCTCGGGCCCTGCACATGTTTCTCACTGGGCATCTCCAGGCCGCCCACCCACCCTCGGCCACGTGCAGGTGCAGGTCCACCTCCCCCAGCGATCCTTCAGGGGGAGTGTGTGGTTATTCTAAGGATAAGAAGCCCATTACATGCCCTGACTCACTTCCCTCCAGCTCCCTGCCTGGAAACACAATAGACGGGAATGTTCTGGCCGGAGTGGAATGTGTTGTCAGGCCTTGTTTACCAGAAAGCGGGCTTGGACCTCAAGAGCCTCCAGGGAGGGGGTCTTCCTCAGGAGCGAGGTCCCAGGGCCAGATATTGTTCTCTCTGACTAGTTTTGAAACAGAATTAACCTGCAGTGTCACTCTCAGGAGCCCACTGGAGAAAACACGCTGGATGGGCGGGTGAAGGGAAGGCACCACCTCCAGCGTCCCCCCCCCAGCGCGAGCGTCAGCTCCACACCGAGGGTCCACTCTGTTTATAGTTCTTGAAGCAACCGCCACTTCTAATACAGGTCATGACAATCTTCGCTTATTCATTGTGTGTTGCTTAGGAATCATAAATAAAACACGTAGCTTATTTCCCAATACAAGCGTAATACCTCTGATATACTGCGGGCTCAGTTCCAGACCACTCAAATAAAGTGAGTATTAGGTAAAAGAAAGCCATCTTTCTGCTGGGTGTTGCTTTCCATTTAGAAAAAATACCCCACAACATGTCGTAGCTCACTATATGTGAAATAGAAACGAGGTATGCCTGTGAAGAATTTTTACTGGATAAACCCCAATTTCCCATTGTGAGGGAGGGGATTATTTCTTGAGAGTCCTCAAAAAGCAAAAAATTCCGAAGTACCTTATTGCATAATCTAATGAACCCCCAAGTTTTCAGGGGAAGTAAAATTGCCAA